>NC_091122.1:160864454-161166954 GCF_040183065.1 Periplaneta americana | reverse complement strand
TCCCTGCTTCTCTTTCTATCCTTTCGAAAGTAGCAAACGGCAAAAAGATTAAACATAAACGAAAGAAAAAAAAAAACAGAGAAATGAGGAATAAATTATATGTGTATGTACTGTAATAATGTATAAATAGAATGTGGTAAAGAAATTAAGGGAAAATGAAAAATTAGGAGTAATTAAAAGATAAATTAAGAGAGAGAAGGAAAGAATAAGATGGAAAAAGGAAAAAAAATATAGGAAAGAAATTAAATAGAACGAAGGAAGAATAAATACGGTAAGAACGTACGAGACAGAACCAGTGCAAGAGAAAAAGAAATAGAAAAGTAAGGCAAATGAAAAAGAAAAGCAAGTGGACACAAGAAAAGCAAAGAGAAATACCAAGAAATGCAGAAGAACGTACAAGAAAAACACAAAATAACAAGAAAGGGAAAATGAATTAAAAAGAAAATCAGAAGAAAAAATGAATCGATTATTATTGAAAGGTCACATGTCTACTTTTTAGACAAATTGAGTTATGACCACCATGAAAATCTTCTTAGTGCAGCGCACCGGTTGCTGAAGAAAATAGTATGTGCACTCTACCAAATGTTACAGTGGAAAGAAGTTTCCGTTTAGTATTGAAAGGGCATGTGTCCAGGACATGTAACCTATCAATAACAAACTCTTTTCCCCCCTTTCCCACCATTCTTTGCATGATGTACAATATAAAATCTCATGATTCCATTCTTTGTTTACAACAGTTACAAAATGGCGAGTACTTAAATCATCAGGAAAAGGAGTCCTAAAGATCAGAAAATATACTTTCAAATTTCACAGTATTCAATGATGGTTTTTGATGCTAAGTCCCCGGGTACAGTGGTTGCATATGACTATATTTATGGAGTAATGACACATTCAAGTTACTACATAGAACTAATGCGATATATCCTAATGACTTGAAACTCCTTGAAATTGAAGCATATTATGGATAAGTTCCAATAAATAAGAAGAAAGTTTAAGATGTCAGCAAAGTTATGCAGTAGGTACTTCCTGAATTTATCTTCAATTTTATGAACAAATTCTCCAGTGGCCGATAGAAGAAAAAAAACAATGAAGATGACTGAAATCTTCAGAGGAAGTGTTTAATGAAGAAATTTGAAAGCTTTTATGCTATTAAATTGCTTTATTTCAGAAATAAGAGATATTGCCTTAGCAAAATAATGTTCTTTACCGTTAAATTCTTAAGTATTTGTAGTCAATAATAGTTAAAAGAACATAAAAATTTATTTCATTATGTTTTACTTACTGTTTATTATTAAAAGAGCACAAGTCCATCATAAATATTATTTTTTTATAGTTAAGTTTCAGTGATGTTCTCGTTAGTTTATGCATGTAAATGTAACTTTACACATTTATCGTTGAATAAAAAATATCTGATTACACTACCAAGTACCATTAGCAAAATAAATAGTTTCTTGCTTCTTCTGTAAAATTAGCAAAAGTGGATATGTGACCTTTCAAAAATAATCGGTTCAAATAAGAAAAAGAGAGTAGAAATACTAGAAAAATAGAATAGATACAGAAGACCTCGGCCTCACTTCATCTCGCCAAAAAATTGCAATCTTGTAAAATTTTGACTTCTTCCACATCTTAAAGCTTCAATTCTAATGTAAGATGGAATACAATAAATTAAATTAAATTAAAATAAAGAAGACAAATGGAAAGGAAAATAAAATAGGACAAGAGAGATAGAGAGAATGAATGAGAAAGACAATCAGAAGCTAAGTAAAGAAAACATAGGAAACAAGTAAAAGAAATAATCAAAGAAAGTACAAAGATGAAAGGAAGAAAAAATGAAATGAGGAAATAAAGATAGGCAGAATAAAGAAGGAACTGAAATAGAAAGGAAAGTAAATCTCTAAAGAAGAAGACAAACAGTTAAAGAACTAGAAAATGCAGAGAAAGTGTAAAAAAAACTTAAATAAAATGCGAAACACGTAGAAAATGCAAGAAAGCAAGAAATGAAAGGAAGAAATAAATACTTAAAAAAGGACAAGAAAATATTAAGTATGAACAAGAAATACGGTAAGAAAGTACGAGATGGACAGTAAAATATAGCAAAGAAAAAGAAAGAAAAATACGTACAAAAAGAAAGAAAGAACGATAAAAATAGAAAGAAGTAAAGAATAACAAAGACTGGAAGGAAGTATGAGACACACAGAGTGTACAAGAAAATAAGAATAAGAAAGACAGAATAGACAAAGAAAGAAAGAAAAAGAAATAAAAAGAAACAAGACAAAAATTAACAAAACGAATTAACAACAAGAAAATATGAGCCGTTCAGGGCAGAAGTGGTGTAAGTCAAAAATGGGTAATGAGGGTTAAAGTAAGCATTCTATAAAATACAGCGCAAAGTAGCAATTAATATTCAATTTATTTAAACTATTAGTAGTCAGTGGATACCACTAAGGACGTATTAATTGATACTTTGCGCTGTACTTTACAGAATTTTTTCTTTAATCCTCATTACCCAAATCTGAACAGAAAGAATATCAAGAAATATTAGAAAAACCGAAAGAAGAAGAACGAGGGCAGTAAGAAAGAACAAGGCATAATACTGCTTAGAATTATTCTTTCCCTATAGAAACATGTTTAGACTTCGAATGCTAGAGAATGACGTAATCGAACTTCAATGACGTGGTATGTATAACATCCACTCTACACGTAGCAGACGACAAACCCTGTTAAACAAGGCAAGTGACGAACACCCTCGTCTTGTCAACCAAGGTCAAATTGCGCTTTTCTGCCTGTGCCCTACACTAAGCAACAGTTCGTGTAACTTTCAATTCTCCCTGCTCGTAATCACATCTTCATATTGCTCGTAACTTAGCGATCATCGTAACATCGTTTCAGTGTGTCGTATCACTGGCTGGCATCTTTGCAAAAAATATATCGCTGTAAACCTCGTAGCTTCATTAACATCGTTGCATAAGCAATGAAATCATATTATTCGTGTCAGCTACAATATTGTAATTTGTAACTGTTGCTGTCTTGGGGTACATACAGTGAATCAATTTAATATTGGGCCAATGTTATCCTTACTGTATGTGCAGAATCACATTTTGTATTAAAATAAATGTATTGTAAAATACATAGCTATAATATTTGCACAATTAAAAATAAGAAAACTGCGTTATTGTACTATAGTCACTATGACATGGTAAAAATATTTCAATCATAAAGAGGCATTATTTGCATTAATTCCCCGAAATACCGTAACAATACGTCAATTTAATATTGGGCCATTCAATTTCATTATCCAATCAAGGTATTCAGTTCAGTCTCAGGTGGAATCATGTGCGGTCTCTGTGCTGTGGGGATGTACCGAAGCTAACAAGAATGATATGGGGCGAAGAGGACTCAACATTACGTTTGAACAGCGACAAATGATTATATACCATGGTGCAAGAAGTAAAAGTCAAAGACAAATAGGCAATACGCTAAATTTGCCCAAGAGTAATGTTGAAAATATTATAAGACTATACCAAAAAATAGATAGAATAGAAAGTACCACAAACAGGTCAACCAAAGAAATTAACTGATCGTGAAGAACGGTTCGTACTAAGAATGGTTAAAACTAATCCAAGAATAAGTGTACCAAAACTTGCTTCCGAATTGTTGGACAAGTTTAATAAGAAAGTAAATCCAGAGACAGTGCGTTGTGGAATTAGGAAAGCAGGGTACAATGGCAGAGCTGCCAGAAGAAAGCCATACATAAGTGAAGTGAATAAAAGAAAGAGAGTTCAATTCGCAAAAGAATATGTTAATAAGGATAAAAACTGGTGGAAAGATGTGCTTTTTGCGGATGAAAGTAAGGTAAATGTTTTTGGTTCTACGGCCTTAACTCTGCCAGCTAAAATAAATTATTATTATTATTATTATTATTATTATTATTATTATTATTATTATTATTATTATTATAGTGATGGTCTGAGGTGCATTTCTTCAGCTAGGGTAGGGGAGATGGCCTTCATCGAGGTTAAAATGAATCAAAATGACTATCTGAATCTCCTGAAGAGCAATCTTCATAACAGTGCTGAAAAGTTGAGTATTAGAGACACTTTTAAGTTCTACCAGAACAACGATCCAAAACATAAAGCTGGAAAGAACAGAATGTGGTTGTTATACAACTGCCCGAAAGTAATAGACACACCTCTCCAAAGTTAGACTTAAACCCAATCGAAAATTGTTGGCAAGAGCTGAAAAGGGGACTGCGATAAACAGCAATAAAGTCAAAATGTTAGCTGAAAAAGAGACTGCAGGAAGAATGGGCACTTATTGACTCAAATTATACCAAGAAAATAATTGAGAATATGCCGCAACGGTTGAGAGCGGTCATTAGACAGAAAGGGAACCAAACTAAATACTAGAGATTAAGTTTTTGTACAGTACAGGAAACGTTTAATTTCTCTGGCCCAATATTAAATTGTGTGCATATATATTAGGTTATTTTTTCAGAGAGTAGTTTTATTTCTTTAAGTAACAATTCGTGTTTTTTACGAAGTGAGTTTGTGTTGTCTAAATTGGAATAATGTTCTGAGCTTGAATTTCTTGTATATGTTTGCTTCAAATGTTAAATAAAGACCTACAAAGTGGTAGTGCGAGATTGGCCCAATACTAAATTGATTCACTGTACACTTTGGAGCGACGATAAACGATAAAAGAAGCAGCGATGCTATATCAGAGGGAATTGAAGCATGTTTTGTCATTTAGGTGTTCATATGGGAGTAACGATAAAAGCGAAGATACATGATAAAAGCGACGAAAATGAAAAGTTCCATTTTCTTCGCTCTTGTCGTTCATATGATCTCTGATTAAGATAATAATAATCTGTATAAATACCGGTGGTTATCAATATATCCGAATATTAATCGATTTATTATTATTTCGGCGTATTGAATTAATTATTGTAGATATTGACAAATTGATCAGTTGTGTATTTATTCGTCATATGTTATGTGATCACAAGAACCAATCACAACGCAATGAATTTATACTATCTTTGGGATGAGAAACGGGTTTAATTTTTTACGTATTTAAGTTATATTAACCTTGAACTTAGCAGCTGATATTTCCTATATATCTTCTTTCATTAAGTGGATGCATAGAATATCTTCTACTGATAAATCGAAATGTTCTCTTCTTGCGTCCTCGTTGCTCCGTTATAAACACTTGATTCCTTGATAATACCAAAGCGTCGCTAGCTCATTTCTTTTATCGTTTATCGTTGCTCCAACGTGTACGTACCCTCGGTTATAAGCAGGCTTCGAGACTTGGGACCCGATACAATAAGTTTACTGTGCTTGTACTATAGGTTGTTGACTCGCTACAGGTAGTGAAAGGTAGAGATGTGTTCAGGTAACAACGTTGCTATTTAGAGTAGAGTACGGTAGTATGGGGGAACACACACATATTTACATTCTTAAAGTAAATATACATTACACAATGACAGTGTCAAAAGAATGTGAAAAGCATTTATTCTCCTGTCTTTTATTAGCATTTGTATTTAATTATACACAGTGTTAATGGTGGAAATAAACATGTAGCAACTTTAATTTCTTCATTTATCCTATTGGTCGTCTTTAGGAAGTGCAGTTACAGTACCGAATTGCAATGTACTACAAGATACATTTTCAGTGTCTCAAACGTAAGTATTTTTCGCTTATCTGCCAAACACAGTTTGTACTGTGAAAAGCTACGTTCTACGTCGCATAACGTGATAGGAGCAAAACGAAGAAACCTAACATCATTGCAGTCTCTAAGAGACAGCGCTTTATTCTCGGGTGACTCTATGTCCACTAATTTGCTGTTTATATTACACAGTGTTCCATAGCCTTTTTTTTACATAAAATTGATTTCCACTTCTGTTTTACACGTTCAGTAACCGGTGTACTTGGTGTCTCATTAATTCTCTGTATCATTTCCTCAACTAATTTGAGGGCTTCCGGCATCTCTTGCTGACTTTTATAACAGTGTAATAGTTTCAGACACAGTTTGAAAATAGGTTTGTATGAAAACCAAATTATTCATCAGAACCTTCAAATCCAGAGAGTTTTCCTTTGCGTATTTGTTGGCATTCATTCTACAGTACCCCCACCCACTGTACGGTTTATCACTATACTCAGTACGCCGTTATGCGGATTTCCCACTGAACTGCTCTATTGTGTCCGAAGTCTCGAAGCCTGGTAATCATAAACTCCATTACATGACTGTAATCGCCATATTATTATTTTTAAAATCATTGTCTCCATATTATCAACACTGTACGCATATTACCAACATCACTGGTATCAATATATTCTTTTCACTGTAGATAATCACGTCATAGCAATTGTGATTATTTCCCCATACTATTTCCATCAAATTTTGTCATTGTGGTTATATCATTATTAACGTCAGATTTACAACACCATAATCACCAGGCTTCGAGACTTTGGACCCGATACAATAAGTTTACTGTGCATGCACTATAGGTTGTTGACTCGCTGCAGGTAAATAGAGATGTGTTGAGGTAACAACGTTGCTATTTAGAGTAAAATACGGTAGTATGGGGAAGCACACACATACAGTATGTAACAATCTTGTTCGTACAGTAATATTGTTATTAAAAATATATAATTTTGTTAACGAAAATATAATTTATTTTAATGGGTAAAATGAAAATATGAAAAAATAATATCTTCTTTTCAGGATATAAAATAAGCTTCATCAAATTTTTCAAATCAGTATAAATAAACATACAAAATAAAAAAAAATGTGCACATTTTATGCAACTTTTCTCTTCGTACATCTAATCATTTTGTACTATTCAAAGTCTTAATTGGCAACTATTACACAAAATTAATATCTTGCAACATATCCTTTGGCTTTAATAATCTCCTCACATCTTCTTTTCATTGAAGAGACAAGTTTCTTGCAAACCTCTGGGGTGATATTCTACCATTCTTCTACCACTATTTTTTTGAGCTCTGGAATGGATGTTACCTTGCTATTCGTACCCTGCTTTTCAAAATTGGCCACAAATGTTTGATAGAATTTAAATCCCCTGATTGAAATGGCATTTTGAGTTATGGGGAACGTTCCGAATGAGCCAGGTCTTGACAATTTCGGCTGTGTGTTTAGGGTCGTTATCATGTTAAAATATATAACTACCCTGGAAGCCCATTTTTTAGCACTTTCTTTCAAATTTATCACAAGAATACTCTTGTACGTAATTTTATCCATAATTCCATCAATGAAGTGTACATTTCCGACTCCCGAGGAAGACATACATGCCAATATCATGATGGAACCACCTCCGTGTTTTACAATAGGAATAGTATTTTCTTTCCTGAAGGCAGAGTTTGCCTTCTTCCACACTCTGTTGCAATCATCTGAGCCGAGAAGATTTATCTTCGTCTCGTCGGACGATATTACACGATCCCAATACTCCTCCTCTTTAGAAACGTGTTTATGTTCAAATAGAAGTCTTTTTATTCTATTTGACTCACTAATAAAAGGTTTCTTACGTGGAACCCTGCCATGAAATCCGTGTTTTTACAATACACGACGAATGGTCTGATTAGATATTTCTTTTCCTGTAGTGTCTTATACTTGTGAACGCAGTTTTTAAACACTTAACCTAGGGCAACGACGAATTTGTTGTACAATGTATCTTTCGTCCCTTTCATTTAATTTCCTTTCTTTTGGTTTTCGCCTAAAATTGTTCCAAGACCCTTCATAACTAAATTTATATACAATATGCTGAACTGTTGAATGTGTATGTCCAACAATTCTACTTATTTCCCTTAAACATTTGCCTTTAAGGACAAGTTGAACAATAACTTGGTTCAGATCTTCTGAAAGCTGTTTTCGCTTCGCCATCTCGTATACTACTGTCATGCTTGCAAGGTGAAAATGTAAACAAGGGAAGCCACCACTCAGCAGTAGCAAGCAGGAACCGGTCAGCGTATTTTGAAACGGTGAGATAGGGCAAGACTTCTAAGTGTACGAACAGAAAAGTTGCATATCGAACACAACGAATAAAGGAGATTTTTTTAAAATAGTACCAATTGTGTTAAAGATACATTATAATTAAATCTAATAGCGAATATTATGAATAAACTGCACACAATTACATACGTGAAGAAGAAAACAAAATTTTTTATCTTATTTGACAGTTAAAACGTATATTATCACAAAAATAAGGGCTGTACGAACAAGACTGTTATATACTGTATGTACATTCTGAGAGTAAATATACATTATACAATGATAATGTCAAAAGAATGTGAAAAGCATTTATTCTCCTGTCTTTTATAAGCATTTGTGTTTAATTATACACAGTGTTAATGATGGAAATAAACATGTAGCAACTTTAATTTCTTCATTTATCCTATTGGTCGTCTTTAGGAAGTGCAGTTACAGTACCGAATTGTAATGTACTACAAGATACATTTTCAGTGTCTCAAACGTAAATATTTTTCGCTTATCTGCCAAACACAGTTTGTACTGTGAAAAGCTGCGTTCTACGTCGCATGACGTGATAGGAGCAAAACGAAGAAACCTAACATCATTGCAGTCTCTAAGAGACAGTCCTTTATTCTCGAGTGACTCTATGTCCACTAATTTGCTGTTTATGTTGCACAATGTTCCTGTTCCATATCCGTTATTTTTACATAAAATTGATTTCCACTTCTGTTTTACACGTTCAGTAACCGGTGTACATGGTGTCTCATTAATTCTCTGTATCATTTCCTCAACTAATTTGAGGGCTTCCGGCATCTCTTGCTCTGACTTTTCTAACAGTGTAATAGTTTCAGACACAGTTTGAAAATAGGTTTGAATGAAAACCAAATTATTCATCAGAACCTTCAAATCCAGAGAGTTTTCCTTTGCGTATTTGTTGGCATTCATTCTACAGTACCCCCACCCACTGTACGGTTTATCACTATACTCAGTACGCCGTTATGCGGATTTCCCACTGAACTGCTCTATTGGGTCCGAAGTCTCGAAGCCTGCTAATCATAAACTCCATTACATGACTGTAATCGCCATATCATTATTTTTAAAATCATTGTCTCCATATTATCAACACTGTACGCATATTACCAACATCACTGGTATCAATATATTCTTTTCACTGTAGATGATTACTTCATAGCAATTGTGATTATTTCTCCATACTATTTTCATCAAATTTTGTCATTGTGGTTATATCATTATTAACGTCAGATTTACAACACCACAATCACAGTATTGTCATTATCATTATTTCATTGTTATAGTTATTATATTACCACAGTATGTACAGGCCTAGTAACGCAATGATAAAATATAATATTATTGAATTTATGGATTAGATACAGATATACTCCTCTTTGTAAATGATAGTTTTTGTGATTCTGGAACCAATATGATTACGTATTAATGACATTTCACATTACAATACTTAACTTTAAACGTATTATTCATGATTAGTAAACGTAAATAGAATTTTTAGTGTCGTAAAACTTACCTTAGAAGCAGAACCATTACGCCAATTAAATACTCCGAATCTCGCACAACACAATATTAAAACTCTTTGAATTAAATCACTGATATTTTAGACACAGAACTTCAGAATTCCGGGCTTCCTGTACACCACACGCTCACTGTCCTATTTCTCTGTAATACGATTAAATAAGATCAACGAACCAACACGAACACAGAACGTTTGTTCCTTGAACATCTCCACAAACAACTGAACTAGAACACTTCTTTGCGCCGTAGCAGTGTGTTTACAGACAAGAGACATCTATTTTTCGTAGTAGCTACAGTAAGAGTAAACACACAAATAAATTTAAAGTCTGTCACATTACAAGAAATAATTATTATACATAAACTTAACACTATTAAAATATATATATGTGGTATTATTTATCTAACAGACGTTAAAACTGACATGCAAAGTGTAAAATTTGCTATAATCCTTTATGAACTACAATTCATCAAGCATGACATATGAAGTAGGAGACAGGGTCTCATGTTTTGATCTGACTTCCTAACAGTAAATACGATTCTTTGATGACAAATCTATCCACATACACTGACGTAGCTACTAGATCAGCCGTTGTTTTTAAATTTCGTTATTTGTTTCACACAAAATTCTAAGAATATGCATAAAAACCATTGCGGTAGCCGAGTGGGTAAACCTTCGGTCTGTCACACAGGCGGTCCGGGTTTGGATCTCGGTAAGTCCCGAGACTTTTTATTGAAAGATCAATAGCGACACTTGTGGCAGCCAAGAACGTTATGTCGACTTCTTGATCAGTGGTTTCCAAATTTTTTGAAGACGCGACCCATTTTTAAGGGGAGAGGATGGTGTTTTTTGGCGAAAAATGAGTAAATTAAAAAAAAATCTTTAAAATACTCTGTGATATGTGTGGAATACATAGCATAACATTTTGTGGGTATTTGTGCCCTTATCGGCTCTTGAGACGTCATTTTTAAACTTCCTGCGCTATGCATTTTTAAATCACTCCCCCACTTTAATCGGTTTTCAGTAACTTCATTTTTTTGCTACATTGCCAGACAAAAATGGATATAATTTCTGAACTATTAAAGATATATACATGAAATTTAGAACACACATTCTTTAGACTATTAGGAAACTTTTCTCTGTAACAGAATTTTGTTAATTGATTTCATTTTAAAAACACGTCCGTTTGTTTGCAAGAAAGGAAATCAGAAAATTGTTATTAAATTTTAATTATTTATTTTACAAACGTAGGAACTAATATCAAAATTCTGTTACAGACAATTTGTAGAACATGCTTTTGCAAATACATTGCAAAAATCTGTTTGAATCTATCTTTAAAAACGGTTTAGATATATCGGTTTTAGTACAGTCTTGCATTGGGTATATTTTTTTCATATTTGGGCCCCAAAGTATTTTTTTTTTCAAAATACTTTTATTTGGTTGAGTTGTCACAGCTATGAGCTCTCTACATACAAAAAATTAATATTTTACATCAAATAGGAAAAAAGTTTTAAAAAATATCATCCTCTCCCCTTAAGGAGACTTCTGATTCCGACCCCCCCCCCCTTTGCCGCTCCAGTATTTAACCTATAAAAATTCTTTAAAATCGAAAATCATGATATGTTTACTCAAAAACAGTGACACCAAGAGAACGACCAAAATAAAAGTAGGGCCTATATGATGCAATAATGACATGAAATCAGGGTTTAATTAAGCCATAGTCGCATTTGTCGCATTTTGCTACTCGACTTCTAAAAATGCAACAAACTTTGAATGTAAATGTGCAAAAATGCGACAACCACATTGGACTTCAGAAACGAAGATGGTAATGGAGAAAATGAAATCAGAGATGTGTTTGAAGTAATCTGAATTTAAATGAAATGCTAATGGTATGGGCAGGAGTGGGTAACTCGTGCTCCCAAAGTGCTAAAAAAAACCTTGAAAGAGAGAAAGACAGACGGAGCCAGCCGCAGCAGCTACAAGTGCAAAAGCCACGGTGCGCTCTGGCGGCTCATGCAGGTGGTCGTGATATCTACTCCATGATTTGAATTTCAGAATGACGCATGGTACAATAATTATAGTAATTTTAGACAGACTATACCTGAACACATAACAAAATTATATTATTTTCTAGCTTTGTAAATTAGTTTAGTACTGGAAACACAAACTGAATACAACCTTTTCAAGATACAACAAATATAGCTGCAACACTTATTTATTATTACACTATTTGTTAATATTTCTTATTATCGATCTTATTTCAAAGCTAGAACTCTAGAATTTACAAGTCTTTATACATTAAAGAGTAGTCCTCTGTTCTCAGAAAGGTAATGGTCTGTATTCGCAAACAATAACAAATTCAAGGAAGTATTTTTACATGTCACGGCAGATTAAATAAGCTTACTTCTGAGCTCTTTCTTTACTTTGAGAGCTTTTACAATTCTTTCTTGTATTAAACTTTGCCTCAAGCACATACATTAGGCCTATATATGGAAGCAAAGAGTATATTTGGAAATTCTGACTTAGGCAACATTACGAACAGCTCGATTCCTGATTTTGCTGGAATCTGAGTGGCGTGCAGTTCTGTAGATTTGTCAATTCAAGCTATAAATTTTCAGGATTTTCTATCGGCGTAAGCTAAAAAGATTTCAGAAAAATTTCGATTCCTTGTCAGTTGTCACTGTTTCTCCAAACTTAGCAGTGAATTCTGCTGTAGGTCTTGAAATAGGGTCTTATATTTGATAAGAAGATTTTCTTATCACTCTTCAAGATAGTTTATAGTCAAAGAAAGTGAAGTTGTCTATGTTCTACATGATACTGCCACATTTCAAATTTATCCATACATGTTCTTAGCTAGTCGATTATATATCGTGCAATTCTGTAACTCGCACGCACAACGTGCTAATGATATTTGATATCAGTCTCACCTTGTTGATATCCCATTTTTACCTTTAGCTGTTCTAAAGCAGATGCAGACAGTATTTCTTTACTAAAACCTTCACTGTTTATTTGTAACATAAAATATCATGCGTGAGAAAGTGTAATAGAATAAAAGCTTTACCTCTCTTCTTAATAAAAAAAATTCTCTTTTTACTCGTAACTAAAAGGAAATGATCTGGGAATTATATTGTTTTTCACTTAAAACGAGCCGCCACTTACTGCAGACGCGATCGAACTTGTGTCTTGAAAGTACCGCACACAGACAGTACAGCTAGTACAGAGTTCGTTCTACCTGCATTGAGATTGTGTTGACACTTTGAGAGCACGAGTTGCCCACCCGTAGGTATGGGCAATGTTCAAAAAGGTATTGAGCAATAGATGTTCAAGAATGGATTTCAGAGAGTTGGTGCAATTCATGTAAGTTAGGTGAACAATTTCTTCTAATTGATTTATATAATTCCATTGCATACTGTAAATTGTGAGCGAGGATTTAGTTGCATGAATCTTGTAAAAACTGGAATTAGAAACCGCCTTTTAGTAAAAAGAGATAGCACTCTATTACTATATTACTATGATGTACCGAAGTTCATACTGTATGATATTTCTGTGCAGGATATTTTCTGTGGCACAGAACATGATGGTAGGCCACTAAGGGGAACAGAGAGGTAGAACTTAAACAGAGAGGGATTCAGTCCGGCATTCGATAAGCCACACTGGCTTAGTGGATAAAGCGTCATCATGTAGAGCTGAAAACCCGGGTTCGAATCCCGGTTCTGGAGAGAATTTTTCATTCGTCACCACTCTGCTTACAATAAATCTTGAAGGGCCTACTAGTCAAGAATTTCAATATTTAGAGTGCTCTTAAAATATCGTATTTTAATGTGATGTAAATTCAGCAGTAATTGATTCTAAACATACCTACGTCTAATGATTTACTTACATAATTATATCTAGATTGTTATAAGATGGATTGAAAGTAATAAACTTCAAGAATCAAATTACATAGCTTTTTGTTTCTGCATACTTTATTAATTTAATCTTTCTGCACAATTATCTATAATACTGCACAAGCATTTCGCAATTTGCACAAATAAAATTTTTATTTTGTGTATATTTGCAACCATTATTTATTTTCTAGCTTAATCACTGCATGAAATATTACGTAAACACAATTTCATGTGCAAAACTGCACTGTAATTGTAACTAAGTAACAATAGGTGCACTGTAATGGGTCTATTACAGTATAGTTTTATGTTCTGAAACATGGTTTCCCCAGCAACAAGCTTAATTTAGTTTTAATTTTATTTTCGAACTATTACTTAAGCTTACATTTCACATTTAAAATTTAGAGCAATATCATCCCAATATTCTTTATTTATTCCCAGCACAGACAATATTTTTAATTTTATTTTCAAACTATTACTTAAGCTTATATTTTACATTCAAAATTTAGAGCAATATTATACCAATATTATTTATTTATTCCCAGCACAGACAATATGTTTAATTTTATTTTCGAACTATTACTTAATCTTACATTTTACATTTAAAATTTAGAGCAATATTATTCCAATATTATTTATTTATTCCCCGCAAAGACAATATTTTTAATTTTAATTTCGAACTATTACTTAAGCTTACATTTTACATTTAAAATTTAGAGCAATATTATTCCAATATTATTTATTTATTCCCAGCAAAGACAATATTTTTAATTTTAATTTCGAACTATTATTTAAGCTTACATTTTACATTTAAAATTTAGAGCAACATTATCCCAATATTATTTATTTATTCCCAATACAGACAATATTTCTAATTTTATTTTCGAATTATTACTTAAGTTTACATTTTACATTTAAAATTTAGAGCAATATTATTCCAATATTATTTATTTATTCCCAGCAAAGACAATATTTTTAATTTTAATTTCGAACTATTACTTAAGCTTACATTTTACATTTAAAATTTAGAACAATATTATCCCAATATTATTTATTTATTCCCAGTACAGACAATATTTTTAATTTTATTTTCGAACTATTACTTAATCTTACATTTTACATTTAAAATTAAGAGCAATATTATCTCAATATTATTTATTTATTCCCAGTACAGACAATATTTCTAATTTTATTTTCGAACTTTTACTTAAGCTTATTTTTACATTTAAAATTTAGAGCAATATTATCCCAATATTACTTATTTATTCCCAGCACAGACAATATTTTTAATTTTATTTTCGAACTATTACTTAAGCTTACATTTTACATTTAAATTTAGATCAATATTATCTCAATATTATTTATTTTTCCCAGCACAGACAATATTTTTAATTTTATTTTCGAACTATTACTTAAGCTTACATTTTACATTTAAAATTTAGAGCAATATTATTCCAAAGCCTTCGCAAAACTACACTGTAATTGTAACAAAATAATAATAAGTGCACTGTAATGGGTCTATTTCATTATAGTTTTATGTTGTGAAGAATGGTTTCCCTAGCAACAAGTTTAATTTAGTTTTTAATTTTATTTTCGAATTATTACTTAAGCTTACATTTTACATTTAAAATTTAGAGCAATATTATTCGAAAGCCTTCGAAAGACTGCACTGTAATGGTAACCAAGTAACGATAAGTACACCGTAATGGGTCTATTTCAGTATAGTTTTATGTTATGAAGAATAGTTTCCCTAGCAACAAGTTTAATTTAGTTTTTAATTTTATTTTCGTATTATTGCTTAAGCTTACATTTTACATTTAAAATTTAGAGCAATATTATTCCAAAGCCTTCGAAAGACTGCACTGTAATGGTAACCAAGTAACAATAAGTACACCGTAATGGGTCTATTTCATTATAGATTTATGTTATGAAGAATGGTTTCCCTAGCAACAAGTTTAATTTAGTTTTTAATTTTATTTTCGAATTATTACTTAAGCTTACATTTTACATTTAAATTTTAGAGCAATATTATTCCAAAGCCTTCGAAAGACTGCACTGTAATGGTAACCAAGTAACAATAAGTACACCGTAATGGGTCTATTTCAATATAGTTTTATGTTATGAAGAATGGTTTCCCTAGCAACAAGTTTAATTAAGTTTTTAATTTTATTTTCGAATTATTACTTAAGCTTACATTTTACATTTAAAATTTAGAGCAATATTATTCCAAAGCCTTCGAAAGACTGCACTGTAATGGTAACCAAGTAGCAATAAGCACACTGTAATGGTTCTTTTTCAGTATAGTTTTATGTTATGAAGAATGGTTTCCCTAGCAACAAGTTTAATTTAGTTTTTAATTTTATTTTCGAATTATTACTTAAGCTTACATTTTATATTTAAAATTTAGAGCAATATTATTCCAAAGCCTTCGAAAGACTGCACTGTAATGGTAACCATGTAACGATAAGTACACCGTAATGGGTCTATTTCAGTATAGTTTTATGTTGTGAAGAATTGTTTCCCTAGCAACAAGTTTAATTTAGTTTCTAATTTTATTTTCGAATTATTACTTAAGCTTACATTTTACATTTAAAATTTAGAGTAATATTATTCCAAAGCCTTCGAAAGATGCACTGTAATGGTAACCAAGTAACGATAAGTACACTGTAATGGGTCTTATTTCAGTATAGTTTTATGTTGTGAAGAATGGTTTCCCTAGCAACAAGTTTAATTTAGTTTTTAATGTTATTTTCGAATTATTACTTAAGCTTACATTTTACATTTAAAATTTAGAGCAATATTATTCCAAAGCCTTCGAAAGACTGCACTGTAATGGTAACCAAGTAACAATAAGTACACCGTAATGGGTCTATTTCAATATAGTTTTATGTTATGAAGAATGGTTTCCCTAGCAACAAGTTTAATTTAGTTTTTAATTTTATTTTCGAATTATTACTTAAGCTTACATTTTACATTTAAAATTTAGAGCAATATTATTCCAAAGCCTTCGAAAGACTGCACTGTAATGGTAACCAAGTAACAATAAGCACACCGTAATGGTTCTATTTCAGTATAGTTTTATGTTATGAAGAATGGTTTCCCTAGCAACAAGTTTAATTTAGTTTTTAATTTTATTTTCGAATTATTACTTAAGCTTACATTTTATATTTAAAATTTAGAGCAATATTATTCCAAAGCCTTCGAAAGACTGCACTGTAATGGTAACCAAGTAACGATAAGTACACCGTAATGGGTCTATTTCAGTATAGTTTTATGTTGTGAAGAATTGTTTCCCTAGCAACAAGTTTAATTTAGTTTCTAATTTTATTTTCGAATTATTACTTAAGCTTACATTTTACATTTAAAATTTAGAGTAATATTATTCCAAAGCCTTCGAAAGATGCACTGTAATGGTAACCAAGTAACGATAAGTACACTGTAATGGGTCTTATTTCAGTATGGTTTTATGTTGTGAAGAATGGTTTCCCTAGCAACAAGTTTAATTTAGTTTTTAATGTTATTTTCGAATTATTACTTAAGCTTACATTTTACGTTTAAAATTTAGAGCAATATTATTCCAAAGCCTTCGAAAGACTGCACTGTAATGGTAACCAAGTAACAATAAGTACACCGTAATGGGTCTATTTCAGTATAGTTTTATGTTATGAAGAATGGTTTCCCTAGCAACAAGTTTTTCTGTGGAAATTTTAACTTCCAAGGCATAATAATAGGCTATAGCTGTAAATACAACAGGAAATACGATCATGCAATTATCCTATATTGCATTTCATTACATTACATACATGCAACCAACTGTAATTTATTCCAATAAATTGTTCAATACACCTTATACATTACTTCTTCGTCCGCATGCCATTTTGTTTTCATTGTGCCTACCGCCAACTGGTTAAAATGGCGCCTCATATAACAGGTCCGGTACGGCTGACCTAGAGGTCGAATTGGCCACGTGCAAAAATGCCGGCCGCCCCTTGCAGAGAAATGAAGTAGATTTATGGAAGCGTTATAAAAGCTAGGATTTTAATTATCACATGACATAAAAAAACTAATCAAACGACGCTGTAAGTGCTCTATTAATCGAAATAAAAATGTAACGTAATTAGTTTAGGCCTATACTTCGCAAATCGCATGCCATTAAATGTAAATTCCGAGAAGACAGTCAATGTCAAAAAGTTGGCATAAATCTAAAGTACGGGTATCATACTTCAACACGCCTACTTAGCATGCAATAAATAACTCAACAGAAAAAATTACTAGTTAATTTGCATACAGGAATTATAATATTCAATGAGCTAAACATTTCACTGTAAACTCTCAGTCAATCACAATTTCTTTGTTTTTTTTTAATTGGAAATTTTACGACGTCTTTTCAACTGTTGTGGTTCTATAGCGTCTGAATGAGATGAAGGTGATACTGCCAGCGAAATGAGTCCAGGGTCCACCGTTTTTCATCACAAGTGACAATTCACCTCATAGATCTATCATCTATAAGTTTAGCGATAAGATGATAACAGATATCCGTTCTACGTTGAGCCTGTTCCGGTGTAAATTCATGAGGTACAGCTCTAAAACTCGTGAACGATTTTATAATCGACTTAATATGACGGTATATCGTACCTTTTGAACCAACAAATTCATCTGACAACTTGCAATTACCTTTTGTGTACTCTCAATATTCCGTACCTTAAGTCTACCAGGACACTGTAAATGTTTAACAACTCTTTCTCCATTATTCAAACGTGGAGCCATCGTTGTGCTATACACTCACTAACGACACCTTCACCCTCGACTTCACATATTCGAGTCGCGATATCATCTTTATTATCCTATTTCCAATAATGCTTTAGAAGGATCTAATTTCAGAACTTATCACTTCTCTTTTCTTAGCTTTATATTACAAATTGACGACTGTCACATGCTAACAATACGCAATAATAACCATTCATTCATTAATATTGTTATGTCCATGGACAGGTCTTTCACTACAAACCCAGCGTTCTCCAGTCTTTCTATTTTATGTTTTCCTCTGAGTCTCCGTATATGATCCATAACTTATATCTTAATTTCGTCTGTCATCTGATATCTTCTGCTCCGATCTCTTTTCCCGTTCACCGTTACTTCCAGTTCATCCTTCAGAAGACAGTTTCTTCTCAGCCAGTGACCCAACTATAGTCCCGACGCTGTTATTTCCGGCGTGACTCCGCCTCTTTGCTTACGTCTTAGAAAGTGAAGGCTCTATAAAGTCTAGGTATGTAGTATCATTCGCCATTTTTGTTCTTACGTTGCCGAGCTACCATACGAGGAATCTATTTGCAACACCGTTAAACATTATCATGTCGTAACTCCTATGATAATGAATCAAACGCAATGTAATTCAGCAAATAATTGAGCGGCAAATAACGTCTTCGTGTGCTTTCTGCAAACGCCAACTAAAGAGCTAAAATGGCGGGTGATTATATTAAGTATTTATCGAGCCTTAAGAAATGAATCAGCGAATCACAAGAAGCACACGTTTAAATGTAGCCGACTTGCAACGCGATTGGCTGCCGGAAATTAGAGCGACGGGACTACAAATCCTTTTCCTTTTCCTGATCAGCTTCAGCATCATTCTTTCTTCACCCACTCTTTCCAACACAGCTCCCTTTCTTATCCTGTCTGTCCATTTCACGCACTTCTTCCTTCTCCATATCCACATTTCAAATTTTTCTGTTCACTTCTCTTCTCTTCGTCGTAATGTCCATGTTTCTGCCCCCATACAATGCCACACTCCATATAAAACACTTCACTAGCCTCTTCCTTAGTTCTTTCTCCAGAGGTCCGGCGAAGATGTTCCTTTTTATATTAAAAGCTTCCATTGCCATTGCTATTCTCCTTTTGATTCTTTGGCAGCAGCTCATGTTACTGCTTATTGTATACTACAAATATTTAAAGCTGTCCACTTGCTCTACTGCCTCATTTAGAATTCGCAAGTTTACCTTCTGTATTTTTCTTCCTATGACCATGGTCTTCGTCTTATTTGCATTTATCTTCATCCCATACTGCTCACAGCTGTCATTTAGCGCCAGTAGCATATCCCTTAATATTATCTCCTCTTCTGCTAAGAACGCTATATCATCAGTATATCTTATGCACGTTATTCTTCTTCCTCCTACTATCACTCCTCCCATATTCTGAAAACTGTTCTTCACTACATCCTCCAAGTAGATGTTGAACAGGGTAGGTGATGTACTTTTCTGCCTATTTCGCTTTCTTCTGACATAGCGTCTTTTAAATTGCATTTCCCAAGTTAAGAAATCATTACAATTTTACAAAACTTACTTACTTACTTACAAATGGCTTTTAAGGAACCCGAAGGTTCATTGCCGCTCTCACATAAGCCCGCCAGCGGTCCCTATCCTGAGCAAGATTAATCCAGTCTCTATCATCATACCCCACCTCCCTCAAATCCATTTTAATATTATCCTCCCATCTACGTCTCGGCCTCCCTAAAGGTCTTTTTCCCTCCGGTCTCCCAACTAACACTCTATATGCATTTCTGGATTCGCCCATACGTGCTACATGCCCTGCCCATCTCAAACGTCTGGATTTAATGTTCCTAATTATGTCAGGTGAAGAATACAATGCGTGCAGTTCTGTGTTGTGTAACTTTCTCCATTCTCCTGTAACTTCATCCCGCTTAGCCCCAAATATTTTCCTTAGCACCTTATTCTCAAACACCCTGAACCTATGTTCCTCTCTCAGAGTGAGAGTCCAAGTTTCACAACCATACAGAAGAACCGGTAATATAACTGTTTTATAAATTCTAACTTTCAGATTTTTGGACAGCAGACTGGATGATAAGAGCTTCTCAACCGAATAATAACACGCATTTCCCATATTTATTCTGCGTTTAATTTCCTCCCGAGTGTCATTTATATTTGTTACTGTTGCTCCAAGATATTTGAATTTTTCCACCTCTTCGAAGGATAAATCTCCAATTTTTATATTTCCATTTCGTACAATATTCTGGTCACGAGACATAATCATATACTTTGTCTTTTCGGGATTTACTTCCAAACCGATCGCTCTACTTGCTTCAAATAAAATTTCCGTGTTTTCCCTAATCGTTTGTGTATTTTCTCCTAATATATTCACGTCATCCGCATAGACAAGAAGCTGATGTAACCCGTTCAATTCCAAACCCTGCCTGTTATCCTGAACTTTCCTAATGGCATATTCTAGCGCGAAGTTAAAAAGTAGAGGTGATAGTGCATCTCCCTGCTTTAGCCCGCAGTGAATTGGAAAAGCATCAGATAGAAACTGACCTATACGGACTCTGCTGTATGTTTCACAAAACACCAAACCTAAAAGAAAGACATTATTTATGATTTGACCTAATATATCTTCACCCACGTCAGAAGTCGAACTACAGATCATTTGACCTGGAAAACGCACGCGGTATCAATACAGCCATAGCGCCGTACCTGCCCTACTCTTAATTATGTCAACAACAAAACACGAATGTTGTTGTAATAAATGTAGATTTGTTGATTGTAAGGAAGGATCTTTATTCCCAGCACAGATAATATTTTAAATTTTATTTTCGAACTATTACTTAAGCTTTTATTACATCACTATAAATTTTATTGTTAAAAATTTTCAAGTTTGTTATTTCTACAAATTATGGGCACTGAAACTTGTATGTTTATTTTTGTTGTCTCATTGGTATGCAATAAGCGTTCGTTTGAGGAATGTGCGTTAATTTTCATTTTCGTCACGAGTTTCACCTTTTGAACTTGACACCTGGCTCCGTCTGCTACAGTGACTAACCTAGTACAAGCAAATATCTGAAGAGTTGTGTAGTTTTCATTAAACTTCACAACGGGCTAATGAAAATTTATCTTCAGTACCTTCGCATCCTAAAAATTTTATGTAACAACAACATAAAGTGCTCACTTACAATTGAAGATTTTCTACCCACAGGAGGCACTAAATGATTTATTTTATTTTATGACGCTGTATCAATATCTAGGTTATTTAGCGTCTGAATGAAATTAAGGTGATAATGCCGGTGAAATGAGTCCGGGGTCCAGCACCGAAAGTTACCCAGCATTTGCTCGTATTGGGTTGAGGGAAAACCCCGGAAAAAACCTCAACCAGGTAACTTGTCCCGACCGGGATTCGAACCCGGGCCACCTGGTTTCGCGGCCAGACGCGCTGACCGTTACTCCACAGGTGTGGACACACTAAATGATGTTAATTCTGTAGCTCTCTCTATTTTCTGCGATAGTAGAACAGTTTTGGCTTCTTTCAGTTTGTATCCTTATCTTGTAAGTCATTCTCCCATTTCGAGTCAAATTTTATCGAAGATAAAAGACAATAGTACGTTATGCATTAGCCTATAATGGTAGTAATGAAGACGCGAGTATGTTTACGAAACAAGTGCAAGCGAGGTTCATAATTTTCTTACGAGCGTCTTAATTACCATTATAGGCAAGTTTCATACGACTTTTTATGCTCGACCATATTTCTAACTTGAAATTATTCATAAGTATTCATATTATTCTTATCTGACAGGGGAGCGGAAGTGACTTTGTGCAATCTCGTAAATTGTGAGATGTGCGCAGACGCGAAAGTATTGATTTTTTTTTCCGAAACACGAATGTCATTGATCTTGATATAATCTAGTGAGTAAAATGAACATTAATCTTGATATAACCTGGAAATTGATTTAGACATTGAAAAACGAGATGACAAATTTAATTTATTTGAATATTATTTACAATTAACGCTAATTATTATAGTAACAGAACATAACCTTCTGCGACAGTATTGGATTTCCAGCCTCCGTGTACCCACAGGAGTCATTAAATGATGTTAATAGCTCTCTCTATTTTCTACGATAGTAGAACAGTTTCGGCTTTTTTCAGTTTGTATCCTTATCTTCTAAGTCATTCTCACATTTTGAGTCAGATTTTATCGAAGATAAAAGAAATAGTACGTTATGCACGAGCCTATAATGGTAGTAATGAAGACGCGAGTATGTTTATGAAACAAGCGCAAGCGAGGTTCATAATTTTCCTACGAGCGTCTTAATTACCATTATAGGCAAGTTTCATACGACTTTTTGTGCTCGACCATATTTCTAACTTGAAATTATTCATAAGTATTCATATTATTCTTATCTGACAGGGGAGCGGAAGTGACTTTGTGCAATCTCGTAAATTGTGAGATGTGCACAGACGCGAAAGTATTGATTTTTTCCGAGGAACAAATGTCACTGACCTTGATATAATCTAGAGAGTAAAATGAACATTAATCTTGATATAACCTGGAAATTGATTTAGACATTGAAAAACGAGATGACAAATTTAATTTATTTGAATATTATTTACAATTAACGCTAATTATTATAGTAACAGAACATAACCTTCTGCGACAGTATTGGATTTCCAGCCTCCGTGACGTTTCGCTAGTTGTCTTTCGATTGCATATCCGAGAATAATCGAAAACCTGAACTTTAATGAATAGGTGTACTTTAATGAGGTCCATTAAAGGGCTACTACCAGGTGTATAATTACTACATTTCGGCATGGTCGAGCATAAAACAATTTGTGATGTGATTTTTAAGCAGTAGACTCAGAAAGTTGGTACCAAAACTGTTAAGTTGTCTGAGCTTGGACTATATCTCTACCGAGTGTAAAGTAATAGAGCGTCTCTCGGTGTCAATGAAACAGAACGACTAACATGTACAGCCGGATGGTAACCAAACATGTGCTTCAATCGTCCACAGCATTATAACAAGAAAATGATATTTAAAAAAAAGAAACAAATAATTTGTAATTATAAAGTTCGTAACTCCCAATCTAAATTAATTTGTCCATACATATAAAAATAACATACAAAGTATGCAATTATGATTCTAGCCTAATTATAACAAAGAACAATGTACATTTTCATTTTATCAAAAAAAAATACTCCTTTTAGGTTCAGAAAAAAATACAATATTTGTACTCTGAAAACATTCGTTCTACATCACGTTACTGGAGTAAATTTGAAATATGATACAGTGTTTATTACTATCATCAGGTGAACAATTACTTTGCGAATTTATCATTAAAATTTTGAAATATAAATTGTATTTTCGTTGTACTTATGTGCCGAACTTGTTCCGACCTCCCCTAATCTTCTGAAAAAACCTGCATCATTTTTCTCTATAAATTTATTTAAAATTTCCAAAATATTTTTCCTGAATTTTGAGAAACTCTAGCTGTAGTAAGTTACTCGTATATTGGAATTCAGTCTTTGAGGTTGCACCACTACCGTCCCAAATCTAAACTATCCCTGAATATGAATTTCAGAATACATTAATGCAATTAAAATGTCCAGCAATCTATCTGCAGTTAGATCTGTGCCCGGCAGAAGTTTCAACACAACCCGTTGTCGCCATCCCGGCTGCAACGAGACGGAAACTCTTAGTCACGTGTTGGGATTCTGTCGAAAAGCGGAGCTGCTGCGCAACAATGGACACCATAAGGCCAGGACCGGTATTGCTGATGTCCTCAAGCGTCGTGGATGGGAAGTATACGAGGACATCCACTGCGTTTCATCCTTAGATTCGAACAGAAGAGCAGATATTGTAGCCGTCCACAGGACTCAGTCTAAGGGAATAGTTCTTGATCCTACAATCCGGTTTGAGGGGGATGCCCTGCAGGCACAACACGTTGATGAGGAGAAGAAATTCATTTATGAGTCCTGCATCCCTTATCTAAGTGAGAAATATAACATTCCCACTAGTCAGTGGAATGTTTCTGGTCTTTTGTTTGGTGCACGTGGTACACTTCCTAAATTCACATGTAATATTTTAAAAGCACTCGGTTTCCAATTTTTGAGATTCAACAAATTTTGTTGAATATTCTTAAGGATTCAATCCAAATATTACATTACCATTTATATTTTGGCCATTGATGATTCTATTGGGTTTGCATTTCTCTGGATTTCTTACTAAACAATTCATGTATTTAATCTTTTTGTCTTTTTAAATTATTCTGTAGTGCTTTTATTCTGGATCTTTATGGTCACCCTCATTGAGGACAGATAATTTCGTTTATAATTTATCTCACCTAAAAGAAATTAATAATAAACATAAAATATAACGTGGAATGAAGTACATTTCATAAGAAATTTAATCATAATAATCACTTGATATTTCAAGTGA
This sequence comes from Periplaneta americana, assembly GCF_040183065.1. Lineage (NCBI taxonomy): Eukaryota > Metazoa > Arthropoda > Insecta > Blattodea > Blattidae > Periplaneta > Periplaneta americana. The sequence goes on along the minus strand of NC_091122.1, from coordinate 161,142,320 downwards.
CTGGATGAGATTATTGGAAGCTTTTCTTTTTTCACACATTATCGGCCATAACAGCTGAACATGCAAAAAGTCACGTTTCTGGAGTAATTACACGTACTTAAGTCCTGGCCGCATTTCAGCGCCTCGGGTTCGTAAAGCAAAACCAACAACATTAAATTTAACGACAGAGGAAGAAAATCGAAATATCTGTAATCCTGGCGAGTATATTCAAGGTCATGTCTTTGCATTCATTTCGCTAATATCACATAATTGTTGCTTCTTGCAGAATTACGTATGATATTAAACGTGTTATTTACCAAGGTATCAGAGTGTTTATATATTTTTTTTGCCACACATAACAACCATTAATTTCACACAAGTGCCAATTAATAAAAATCGCATATCTTTGTGTCGGCACGCAGTACGCCAGTTGTCACAATCAAGGAAATAAACTATTGTTTATGGCGAAATAAATCTGCTGTCATAAGAAAACTATGCACATGAAAAGCCTGAAATTTCGTCTACCACTTATTGTGTTAGAATTCTTCACATTTGTCTTCTACACCCTATTCCGCTCCAGTAGCTGGTTAGACAGGAAAGCAGTATTGTTCACAGGTAAGACAAGACACTAATGATACAGCACCCCGCCAATAGAAAAGAGATGTGAAAAGTAATCGGAAGAAATGTGGAAATAAATCGGAAGAGATGCGGAAAAGAATCGGAAGAGATAGGAAATTGAAACGGAAAATATAGTAAAGAATTAAAAAGATAAATGAAGATGAATAGAAAAATATGGGAAGGAAATTGAAAGAAATGGGGAAAAGGAATCAGAAGAGATAGAAAGTAGAATCGAAAAAGATAGAGAAGGGAATCGGAAGAGATAGAAAGAAGAATCGAAAGAGATAGAAAAGGCAAACGGAAGAGATAGACAAAGAAAACGGAAAAGAGAGAGAGAAAGAAATATAGAAAGATAAAGAAATATAAGGAAAGAGATAGAGAAAGAATTGCAAGATTTAAAGAAGGAAATCGGCAGATATAGAGAAAGGAACCGAAACAGATAGAGAAAGAAATTCGCAAAGAAATCGAAAGAGATAGAGAAAGAAATTCACAAAGAAATCGAAAGAGATAGAAAAAAATATTCGCAAAGAAATCAAAATTGATAGAGAAAGATATTCACAAAGAAATCGAAAGAGATAGAGAAACAAATTCACAAATAAATCCAAAGAGATAGAGAAAAAAATTAACAAAGAAATCGAAAGAGATAGAGAAAGAAATTCGCAAAGAAATCGAAAGAGATAGAGAAAGATATTAAAAAAGAAATTGAAAGAGATAGAGAAAGAAATTCACAATGAAATCGAAAGAGATAGAGAAAGAAATTCACAAAGAAATCGAAAGAGATAGAGAAAGATATCGAAAGAGACAGAGAAAGAAATCGAAAGAGACAGAGAAAGAAATCGAAAGAAATGAAAAAAGAAATCGAAAAATAAAGGGAAAGAAATCGGAAGAGATAAAGAAAGAACTCGAAAGAGATAAAGAAAGAAATCGGAAGAGATAAAGAAAGAAATCGGTAAAGATAAAGAAAGAAATCGGAAGAGATAAAGAAAGAAATCGTAAGAGATAAAAAAATCGGAAGAGATAAAGAAAGAAATCGAAAGAGAGAAAGAAAGAAATCGAAAGAGATAAAGAAAGAAATAGGAAGAGATAAAGAAAGAAATCGGAAGAGACAAACAAAGAAATCGAAAGTGATAAAGAAATAAATCGAAAGAGATAAAGAAAGAAATCGAAAGAGATAAAGAAAGAAATCGAAAGAGAGAAAGAAAGAAATCAGAAGAGATAAAGAAAGAAATCGGAAGAGACAAACAAAGAAATCGAAAGAGATAAAGAAATAAATCGAAAGAGATAAAGAAAGAAATCGAAAGAGTTAAAGAAAGAAGTCGAAAGAGAGAAAGAAAGAAATCGGAAGAGATAAAGAAAGAAATGGGAAGAGGCAAACAAAGAAATCGAAAGAGATAAAGAAATAAATCGAAAGAAATAAAGAAAGAAATCGAAAGAGATAAAGAAAGAAATCAAAAGAGAGAAAGAAAGAAATCGGAAGAGATAAAGAAAGAAATCGAAAGAGAGAAAGAAAGAAATCGGAAGAGATAAAGAAAGAAATCGAAAGAGATAGGGAAAGAAATCGGAAGAGATACAGAGAGAAATCGTAAAAGATAGGGAAAAAATCGGAAGAATTATGAAGATATAAGGAAAGAAATCAAAAGAGGTGGAGAAAGAGATCGGAAGAGATGGAGAGAAAGGAATAGTGAGATTTGGAAAAAGGAATGGGAAGAGGCAGTGAAAGGAATTGGAAGTGATAGAGAAAGGAATCGAAAGAGGTAGCGAAAAGTATTGGAAGACAAAAAGGGAAAGAATTCGGAAGAGATTATAAATTAACCGAAATAGAGAAAAAGGAAACGGAAAAATAGAAAAAGTAATCGGAAGCTATAACTAAAGGGTCGGAAATTAGCCTATATGGAACGCAGTCGAAAGAGCTAGAGGAAAGAAACGGAAGAGGGAGAAATAACAGATTTTTCGAACAAAGCAGTTGAAATTATGTAAATTTGAAATTATTATTAATGGTGTCTCCTTAAACTATATGTCAAGTGGGTGCCAATAACGTTTAGTTACGAACAAAGGCGTTCATGTGTGTTTTGCTAGTAGGCCTAAGCAAATTTGGCTTTATTCAGGTAAGATCCACAACGTTTCCTAGGTCGATTTGTGACTCAGGTCCAGAATTTATAATTCAAAGCATAAATTGGTCTCTTATAAAGATTATGGCCACAATATTTTGCGATACTATGGAAATTTAATAGTTGACTATTTTAACAGAGGCCAGACCATTACTGGGCAACACTATACAGCACTGACTTTTCGCCTAAGTGATTGAATCAATTTAAAAGGAAGGGAAAGTGTCTCTCGTGGTATTTTCTTCCATCAAGACAACATTCTTTCCACAAAAGTCTCATTTCTAAAAAAAATTCACAATGCTAGATTTGAACTTACTGAACACTTCCTCTTCTTCCCTGAACTTAACTGTAGTTATTTTTATTTGTTTCTCATAATTTAAAGATCTTCTTACAAGCAAATATTCTCATGGGGGCAGATAAAAAAAAGTTACTTTTTTTTTTCTTCCACCGTGTTAATAATGTCAAAACAAGTGATTATACAAATGTTTTCCACTCGAGCGTAGAAAGTAAGTTTTCCTGGGACCGTTTACAGAAAGAAAACACAATTTCATGGAAAGATTTATTGGAACAGATACAGCAATTGTTGTTGAGCTGAGATAATTGTCATACCCTGGGTTCAATAGAGAGGTGCAGACGGCTGTCAAACGCTGGTTCCGATCCCAGTCGGCAGACTTCTACGACACAGGGATACAAAGGTTGATGCCACGATATGACGAATGTCTCTATACCGGTGTGGAATATGTTGAAAAATAGCTCAATAATTGCTGTATCCATTCCAGTAAATCTTTTCATGAAATTATGTTTTCTTTCTGTAAACTGCCCCAGGGAAACTTACTTTCTGAATGGCCCTCGTAATTGTGCTCGAGTGGCCAAAATTTGTATAGGCACTTGTTTTTACATTAGTAACATGATGGAAGAAAAAAAAATTAACTTTTTTTTTTTATCTGTCCCATGAGAATGTTTGCTTGTTAGAGGGAAAATGTTTGAGAAAGAATACTGTTTTATGATGTATGTATGTATTTATTCACACTGCAATGGGTATATTCCCGGTGGCAGTGGTAACTAATTACACTCAATAAAGACAATAATAAACACAATTAATAAAAAATACAATTAATAATAATACTAAGGCCTGATGGCCTTAACTACACCAGAATAAATAAATAAATAAATAAATAAATAAATAAATAAATAATAATTAATACTAACAATAATTAATAATAATAATAATAATAATAATAATAATAACAGGGAACATCCTAAATTAAATGAAGCACGATCAGTTAAAATAACATTTAAAGTAAATCTAATTTGTACCTTAAACCTATGTTCGAACTAAAACCCACGAGTATGATATGTTCATATCTGCACAAGTACCTTTCAACTACGAAACATTTCACTGATTCTATCCTGATTTCACTAACACTTCAAAAACATTTCACTGTTCAAATACTTTGCTCTGTCACTATAAACTATAAAGCTTCACTGACAGGAATATGTTTCAATTGCTCAACACACTTCACTGACACAACACACTTCACTGACACAACACACTTCACTGACAACATAATTCTTTAAATACTGTGAATAATTATCGTCTATTAGTAAAGTCCTTAAGCCTATTTTTAAATACATTTTTGGTTGTTGCTAAAGCCTTTAGTAAGTCTGCAGGTAAAGCATTCCAGTCCCTGACAGTACGATTGAGAAAAGAAAACTTTCCAGTGTCCGTCCTCTGTCTTCTTTCCCTCAATTTATAAGAGTGGTCGTTCCTTGAAGAGTAATTTGGCGGATGACTGTGAAAAGTTTCTTCCGAGACCAAAATACATACGTATGTATACACTCTTTGAAATACAATTTCATAGCAAAGAAATTAGATAGAAATACGATTTTTGCGGTTTATGATTCAGAAGGCATTGAAAATCATGGAAACATGTTCATCTGTTTATAAACAAATATGGAGGTGCAATTATCGTCCGATGAACGTAAGTGGATACTGAAATGTTATTGGAAAGTGGAGAATGTTGTTGAGATTGAACGATGTTGGAAGATTGAATTTGGAACACAACCACCAACAAGGTTAACTATCACAAGAATCCGAGACAAGTTTAAAGTCGACGGAACTGTGCAAGATGTGTTGAAAGGGCGGTGCGGAAGAAAGAGAAGTTCCACCGATAACGAGAGTGTTGATGGAGTCATGTTGGAAACCCAGATTTCACGTCTTAATGACCTCTTTGAGATTGAAAATGGGTTTTACTTTCAACAAGACGGGGCTCTAGCTCACTTTCACGTCAATGTGAGAAATTTCCTCGATCACACACTTAATCAGAGATGGATAGGACGAAGAGAAAGTGCAGCGGAGTTCCCGCCTCGATCTCCGGATTTACCCCTCCAGACTTCTACCTATGGGGAGCTCTAAAGGACACATTGTACGCCACAAAACCATAAACACTGGAGGAACTGAGAGTTCAGATTGAACATGCGTGTAGTGATATTCCATTAGCAACAATCCAGTTGGTATGTCGCTCTGTTGTACGTCGTTGTTGGGAGTGTACTGTGGCGGAAGGGGTCCATTTTGAACATGTACGGGTTTAAGGAATACAAAACCGCAAAAATCGTATTTCTGTCTCATCTCGTTGCTGAGAAATAGCCTAGTGTTTCAAAATGTGTATACATCGATTTGGGACACACTGTATTTTTTAAATTCCATGTAAACTATTGAGACTTATAAGAGAAGTTCCTTATATTCCAAGAGTTTATGTTGAAAAATGATGTTATTTTGTGTATGAAGGACAATAAATACGTAACATATAATGGAATGTGTCAGCTTTGTGACAGAAATTGTTTTGCATTGCTTCCGTATAACAGCCTAAGCACCATCATACTTTATTTTTCCCTTATTAGTATTAAATATGTTGGCAATATTCTTTCAACATTTATGTATTCTAACGTGATTTTATTCAATCCATTGATAGTGACATCATGGTATATGTAGCTTCAAATTGTAAACGAGAATTATTGACATTCTTCGATGTTATAACACCGAGTATGGCCTTTTGACCTTCAACGTTACCCACATCATACATAACTCAATTTTACCTTGTAGCTTTATTCCTGCTAACTTAGATAAAATCTCTATCAACAGCATAAAGATTCATGATATAGGCCTAATGGACGTAATTAGAAAGAGAGGAGACTGTTCAGTAACCTTTATATGAAACCAGTCAAAGTCAGGATAGGAGAAGGAATGGCCGAAGAAAGCGAAATAGGGAGGAGTACGACAAGGATGCCCCTTGTCACCTACCCAGTTCAACATATAATAATAACAATAATAATAATAATAATAATAATAATAATAATAATAATAATAATAATACATTAACTTATCATAACGAAAACGTGGTATTGTACCACGAACTCAAATGAATATAAAAGAAAGAAAAGAAAGCCTAAAATAAAAAAAATATAGAATTAATATCACTACCTAAAAAATAATGCAAAATAATATTCTCATAAATAAAATACTAGCATACTCAGCCAAAAAAAATTAATGCAAAACCACCTCTTCTGTATTCAACATTAAATCCTAAAACCAACTCGGATTCCCCTTCAGCAAAATCAAAAGGAGTACGGTTGGTTTCAGCCAAACATGAAGTAAATCAAATTATTGATAAAGGAAATGTAAAAAAAATTGTTCAAATGTAAATTTGAAAATCATAAAACATTATTAAATTATAACTACCTACCAAAAATACAAAAGATAAAGAACTAAAGCCAATCTAACCTCATAAGAAATTGTTTGAGCAACAGCACGTAACCCCCCTAACAATGCATAATTAGAATTAGATGATCAACCCGCAATTATAACACTATATACACCCAAACTAGTACAACAAAGAAAAAATAATAAACCCAACTCAAAAGAAATAAAACCGGTAAAGTAAGGAATTACAAATCACACCAATAAGGACAAAAATAATCTAAAAACAGGAGCAAAATAATAACATAAATAATCCGTGGCGCCACACCACGTGAAGGGCCTAGACCGACCAGCCGGCTGCTGATCTCAAGCCCACAAGCCGAAGCAGAGGTGGACGATCATCCAACCAGAATGGAGGTATCATGTGGTTAGCACCATGATCCCCAGCCGTTATAGCTGGCTTTCGCAACCGGATTTCACTACCTATCGTAGCTCCCCAAGTGCATCACGATGCTGGGTGGGCACCGGTCCCATGCACTGGCCGAAATTTCATGAGAAAATTTCTTCTCCCATGAGGACTCGAACCAGTGCGCATTCAGTAACGCGAGTCCTAGACAGGATGCCTTAGACCGCTACGCTTCGGCGCGGGACAGTTCAACATCTACTTGGAGGATTTAGTGAAGAACTGTTTACAGAATATGGGAGGAGTGATAGTAGGAGGAAGAAGAATAAAGTAGGATATAAGATTTGCTGATGATATGGCGTTGTTAGCAGAAGAGGAGATGATACTAAGAGATATGCTACTGAAGCTAAATGACAACTGTGAGCAGTATGGGATGAAGATAAATGCAAAGAAGACGAAGACCATGGTCATAGGAAGTAAAAAAAGTAAACTTGCGAATTTTAAATGAGGCAGTAGACAGCCTCAGATACTTGGAGTGTACTGTAAGCAGTGACATGAGCTGCTGCCAAGAAGTCAAAAGGAGATTTGCAATGGCAAAGGAAGCTTTTCATAGAAGAAGGAGCATCTTCTGCGGACCTCTGGAGAAAGAACTAAAGAAGAGACTAGTGAAGTGCTTTGTGTGGAGCGTAGCATTACGTGGGGGCAGAAACATGGGCATTACGACAAAGTGAAGAGAAGCGACTGGAAGCATTTGAAATGTGGATATGAAGAAGGATGGAGCGTGTGAAATGGACAGACAGAATAAGAAACGAAGCTGTGTTGGAAAGAGTGGGTGAAGAAAGAATGATGCTGAAACTGATCAGAAAGATGAAAAGTGATGGCTGGGTCACTGGTTGAGAATAAACTGCCTTCTGAAGGATGCACTGGAAGGAATAGTGAACGGGAGAAGAGTTCGGGGCAGAAGAAGATATCAGATGATAGACGATATTAAGATATATGGGTCATATAAAGAGACAATGAGAAGGACAGAAGATAGGAAAGTTTGGAGAATGCTGGATTTGCAGTGAAAAACCTGCACTTGGGCAGAGCACTATGAATGAATGACCTTTAAATAAAATAAGAAATTAAAATATTGAGAGCAATAACCATCAATAAAACGGTATTATTTTAAGCATTTTTTTCATTATTCTTAATGGACGAGTGTCAAAATTAAAAACAAGGAAAGAAACTATACACATAAAAATATGTTATTTTTCGCCACCTTCTCTCCTGCATTCCCCTCCTTCAACTTTAGTTTCTCTGCATTTCCGTATAATCCCGTTCCTTTCCCTATATTTCTCCCTGCCCTCTCCATCCTGTTTACATGATTTGACAGCTCCACATTTTTTCTTGCATAAGCATTTCGAGTGAAGTGTGTTCTCCAATAGATTAAACGATATTCAAGATTTGAAGAACAAGATTCGACATGAACTGAACACGTTGGTCAGGAGTTATGTGTTTGTGTCATGACAAATTTATGGAAGTGATGTCAGCTGCGCCTTAAATGTGGTGGGGGTCATCTGAAGAATATTGTCTCTAAAAATAGATTTCAATTGTGTAAATTAACAAAAATTGAATTAATGAAGTACTTTCCCACTTTAAAAATAATCATCTGATTCAATACGTTGTTTTCGAACAATTATTATTATTATTATTATTATTATTATTATTATTATTATTATTATTATTATTATTATTATTATCATTATTATGATTGTGAATCTTTCATAAGCAATATCAGTCTTCATATTCCTGCTAAGGGTTTAAGATTTCATAAAATGTTTTATAATAGGAATTCTAAATCTCTGTCTCCGGTCTGCAGATGTATTAAATATGCTAATTTGCATGGATTGAACTTGGATCCATTTAATGTGTAGTATATCTTTTGAGTTTTTATGTCATTTTTATTAATTTATGCCATTGTCAATACATGTATTATACTATTCTTGGCAATTCATATCTTTACAATATTACTTATATTATTCCAGTCTTCATTTATTTGATTTCATTAATACATTTGTAACTCACACTATTCAATTGCCATTATTTTTAATTATCTCACTGAACTAATTTTAATAATTATTATTTGTGCTATTTATTTTGTTGCATTTGGTCAGTTGATTAATGTAGACTATTATATTGATTGTATTTCATCTCACTGCCATTTCTATCATTCATTCTCATCATCATTTGTTGTTTTGTTTGTATCTTGTGCTAAATTGTAATTGGCCTTGTGCTGTTGTTTCGCACATTAACATTATAAATAAATAAATTATTATTATTATTATTTCATTTAATGTTCTGCTCAAGGAAGGGTCTTTCACTGCAAACCCAACTTTCTCCAGTCTTTCCTATTTTCTGCCTTCCTCTTTGTCTCCTCATATGCTCCATATATCTTAATGTCGTCTATCATCTAATATCTTCTTCTACCCCGAACTCTTCTCCCGTTCACCATTCCTTCCATTGCATCCTTCAGTAGGCATTTCTTCTCACCAGTGACCCATCCAATTCCTTTTCCTCTTCCTGATCAGTTTCAGCATCATTCTTTCTTCATCCACTCTTTCCAACACAGCTACGTTTCTTATACTGTCTGTTGACTTCACACGCTCCATTCTTCTCCATATCTACATTTCAAATGCTTTTATTCGCTTCTCTTCACTTCGTCGTAATGTTTATGTTTCTGCCCCATATTATACCTCTTCATAGAACATCTTGTTATTCCTCATCTTTTACAATATCCACCTCGCGTCAATGGAATTCCTTGTCACAAAGTATTAGGGGCTGCAAGACAACAAACACCTTTAAGAACAGCTTAAAAGATAACCTTATTAGCATTTCACTCCAATCATACTGATTTAAAATATTACTGACTACACTGTTGCTTTTTTTCTTTAGACATCATCCTGATTGTGCTGCATTTTCAAAATTGTCTCATAATAATCTCTTTCTATTATCTAATATAATTTGAAATATATTAACATTCTATGTATTTTAGTTTAATTCTGCTACGCAGTTTATTTCAGTGTTTAATTAATAGTTCATAGTATTTTGTTGTTTAATTCGTAAATAACTCTTGTATACATGTAACTCTCATCTAAATCAAATTGTTGAATTCTTTGTAAGTTCATGCATATGTATATACACTTTTTGCTGGTTGTGTGGAAGAGAAGGCCTTACGGCCTTAACTCTGCCAGCTAAAATAAACCATTATTATTATTATTATTATTATTATTATTATTATTATTATTATTATTATTATTATTATTATTATTATTAATGCCACGCTCCATACAAAGCATTTCACTAGTCTCTTACTTAGTTTCTTTTTTCTCCCCAGAGGTGCGCAGAAGATGTTCCTTCTTCTATTAAAAGCTCCCTTGGCCATTGTTATCCTCCTTTTGACTTCCTGGCAGCAGCTCATGTTACAGCTTCTAGTACACCCCAAGTATATAAAGCTGTTCACTTGCTCAACTGCCTCATTTAGAATTCACAAGTTTATCTTCTGTATTTTTGTCCTATGACCATGTTCTTTCTACTTATTTGCATTTATCTTCATCCCATACTGCTCACAGCTGTCATTTAGCTCCAGTAGCATATCCTTTAGTATCATTTTCTCTTTGGCTAATAACGCCATATCATCAGCAAATCTGATGCACTTTATTCTTCTTCCTCCTACATCACTCCTCCCATGTTCTGAAAACAGTTATTTACTTAATCCTCCAAGTAGATGTTGAACAGAGTAGGTATAAAGTATATCTTTGACGTACTCCTCTCCCAATTTCACTTCCTTCTGACATTACTTCTCCTATCCTGACTTTCACTCGTTGTTTCATATAAAGATTACTGAACAGTCTTCTCTCTTTCCAATCCACGCCAATTTTCTTTAGTATCCGCATCAGTTTATTCCAATCCACTCTGTCAAAACCCTTTTCCATATCCACAAATAATACATACTCATCTTTATTCTTCTCTAGTTATATTTCGATTATTATTACTTACTGGCTTTTAAGGAACTCGGAGGTTCATTGCCGCCCTCACATAAGCCCGCCATTGGTCCCTATCCTGAGTAAGATTAATCCAGTCTCTATCATCATATCCCACCTTCCTCAAATCCATTTTAATATTATCTTCCCATCTACGTCTCGGCCTCCCCAAAGGTCTTTTCCCCTCTGGCCTCCCAACTAACACTCTATATGCATTTCTGGATTCGTCCATACGTGCTACATGCCCTGCCCATCTCAAATGTCTGGATTTAATGTTCCTAATTATGTCAGGTGAAGAATACAATGCGTGCAGCTCTGCGTTGTGTAACTTTCTCCATTCTCCTGTACCTTCATCCCTTTTAGCCCCAAATATTTTCCTGAGAACCTTATTCTCAAAAACCCTCAATCGCTGTTCCTCTCTCAAAGTGAGAGTCTAAATTTCACAACCATACAGAACAACCGGTAATATAATTGTTTTATAAATTCTAACTTTCAGATTTTTTGACAGCAGACTAGATGACAAAAGCTTCTCAACCGAATAATAACAGGCATTTCCCATATTTATTCTGCGTTTAATTTCCTCCCGAGTGTCATTTATATTTGTTACTTTTGCTCCAAGATATTTGAATTTTTCCACCTTTTCGAAGTATAAATCTCCAACTTTTATAGTTCCATTTCGTACAATATTCTGATCACGAGACATAATCATATACTTAGTCTTTTCGGGATTTACTTCCAACCCTATCTCTTTACTTGCATCAAGTAGAATTCCCGCGTTTTCCCTAATCGTTTGTGGATTTTCTCCTAACATATTCACGTCATCCGCATAGACAAGAAGCTGATGTAACCAGTTCAATATTTCGCTTAGCCTCTTATTATTATTATTATTATTATTATTATTATTATTATTATTATTATTATTATTATTATTATTATTATTATTATTATTCTATAGCATAGTTTGTGCCTTAGTTTCAAGAACTTTGTGCTAGATTTGTAAATGTATTAAAATGAATTTCCAAACAGTATTATCTCCTCTTTTGATGCGATACTGAATAACAGCTAAATCTACTTGTACCTGCTGTGAAGGACAGTATACAATGATTCTACAAGTTCAGATAAATACAGATCTACTCCTATATAACATTCTTGTCCTAGGTTGTCAACATCATCTGTGTATTGCTGTTTAGTTTATTAAGAGCTTAAATAAAAATACTCTAGGAACTTCTAATGTTTTGTTTCTGTCAAAGAAAATTTTCCATGCCTGAAATGGTAATACTGCTATTTAAAGCTATTATTCGCTGACATAACCAGCTGTGGTTGACATAGCAACTTTAAATCTGTAATCAAGTCACGTAAAGGTATAAAAACTTAATTTTCATGCTGAATATCATATTTTATTTTAAAGTAATCATGGATATATCCACAAGAATTTAAAAGCATTCGTTTCACTACATACTTTTCTCCATTTGTTTTATCTTGATCAGGATGTCCGTCGTCATGGATCAATGACAGATTACGCGCTTCTCTACTAGGAACTCCGCACTCGGTTCCCGGTGAGTTTGGTAAAGAAATTTATCTTCATCTCGAATGGCTATGTGTCCCTATTTTTTTTAGAAGTAATTTGAATTTAGTTATTCCCTAGTACAGATTAATGAAAAGTTTTGACAGTAATACTATTTTGAGAAAAAATTATGTAATAGACTCCCTGAAAATATTAAGAGAATTAACAATCTAAAGATATTCAAAACACTCTTTTAAATAAAATTTGTATTGTGTTCAAGATTACTTGAATAATGATTTTATTTCAATATTTTTCAGTACATACTCTCTGAAATAGTTGCTTTTCGGAACTTTATAGGCCGCTAAAGTCGTCATGGCAACCTTTAGCAGCGTTTTAAACAAAATCAAACTAGCGCCGTCTAAATAAGTATTCGTACATAGCCTATGCGAGATTAGGATCCAGACGGCAGTGACAATCGTCATACTTACTTACTTACTTACTGGCTTTTAAGGAACCCGGAGGTTCATTGCCGCCCTCACATAAGCCCGCCATTGGTCCCTATCCTGAGCAAGATTAATCCATTCTCTATCATCATATCCCACCTCCCTCAAATCCATTTTAATATTATCTTCCCATCTACGTCTCGGCCTCCCTAAAAGTCTTTTTCCTTCCGGCCTCCCAACTAACACTCTATATGCATTTCTGGATTCGTCCATACGTGCTACATACCCTGCCCATCTCAAACGTCTGGATTTAATGTTCCTAATTATGTTAGGTGAAGAATACAATGCGTGCAGTTCTGTGTTGTGTAACTTTCTCCATTCGACTGTACCTTCATCCCTCTTAGCCCCAAATATTTTCCTAAGAACCTTATTCTCAAACATCCTTAACCTATGTTCCTCTCTCAACGTGAGAGTCCAAGTTTCACAACCATAAAGAACAACCGGTTATATAACTGTTATATAAATTCTAACTTTCACATTTTTTGACAGCAGACTGGATGATAAAAGCTTCTCAACCGAATAATAACAGGCATTTCCCATATTTATTCTGTGTTTAATTTCCTCCCGAGTATCATTTATATTTGTTACTGTTGCTCCAAGATATTTGAACTTCTCCACCTCTTCAAAAGATAAATTTCCAATTTTTATATTTCCATTTCGTACAATATTCTGGTCACTAGACATAATCATATACTTTGTCTTTTCGGGATTTACTTCCAAACCTATCTCTTTACTTGCTTCAAGTAAAATTCCCGTGTTTTCCCTAATCGTTTGTGGATTTTCTCCTAACATATTCACGTCATCCGCATAGACAAGCAGCTGATATACCAAATTTAATAGGTTAAACAAAATGCTTCATCATATAATAACAAAAATTAGTTTGTGATTTGTCTTCATGTTAGTAAGTGCAATGGCATTGCCTTGAATATCAGGAATTCGCAGCGAATGTAATACTTCATTTCTACAAGCTCTACATATGCCATACATTACAGCTACTTTTGTCATAAGATACACATAATTGCCCGCCTCGCTTAGAAACTTATTCAGTTCCTCCCTAGAAAGACCTTTCGATTTTTTTCCCTTCGTATCCCACAGAATTACGGTTAAAAATTGGGAAATTTTGTTTTTAACTCTAAAAAAATAAAATAATGTTTAAATTTTCTACATCTGTGCTTATTTTGGCCCTTTGACAATTTAAAGTCCCTCAGGACGAATTTAAAGGAACAGCACGTGGGTGGAGCTGCAACCCTTTAAACTGACACTCACCAGTCATTCTGCCAGATTTTGTTCTTCATTCCAACTAATTTTACTTTCCATTCAGTTGATATTATGCGCTGTTATGTAGAAGAAAAATGTGTGTGTGGTAGACCTGTATAGGAAGGAAGGATATCGATATTATATCAATCATATACAACTATTACCAGGAATGTCCAATGGTATTTGTAGCTTCAGCTCTAATTAACAATAACAAAAGTCGAGGTTGCCAGGCAACGATATAAAACAGATATATATTTTTTTTTTATTTATTCATCTAAACGATAACAGCTCCCTGTATTAACAGGCTACCACAAACACAGAGCATATTGTGCAATAGGCAGTTGAAAGTATAAATAATATACATATGTTTAAGGTTAATGGAGTCTTACAACAATGACAAGAAATGACTGAATAAATAAGTAGCTACTAATTAATCAGTTGAAGATCATTGTTGACCGTAGAGATGGTTGCGGAGTATAAATATTGATCCTCTCAGAGCTGCAAGAACGATGTCATCAATTGCCTTCCTCTGCAGGCCGAAACGTTGCCAGGTCTGGAAGAAGAAACCGGGAATAGTTCCGCGCGCTCCAACCATAAGGCCTATTACTTCAATTTGTTGTAGACCGTATTTGTCCATGAAATATGGAACGGTACGTACATAGATGTCGTTTTTTCCCTATTTACATCTTCAGGTTGGCTCTTTTGTTTTTCAAATCTAACGGTGGGATCGATGATGTAGCCATTGTTGTTATTTGGCGGGATGGCAATCATGTCTATTCTTCTTGTACTGCCATTGTCTGCCAGTCCGTGAACTTCTTCGAACACTTGAAAATTTATTGATCTAAACTGTTCGGCGATCATCGAACGAATTCTATGGTGTCGTGGGTTACGGAGTACTTCACCGTGCGGACAAGAGCCCAGGACATGTGCAAGTGTTTCTGGCTCTCTGTGGCATCGCCGAAGAGGATGTTGTCCCGAGTCCTGCCCGGAAGGGAACGTACGGAAGACACGTGTGCAGTCATTTTAATAGCTTCACGCCCCTCGCTAGAGGTTAGGCCTTCACGATGTCGTATCCAGGAATTCGCCGGAGTAAACTCGCTGTATAGCTCTACGCCAAGACCTTTCTGAGGTAGCTTAGCCCACTCCTCTAATTCCTTTTCTCGCAGTTTTTTCCTCATACGTCGAGCGTCATACAAACTGGTTCGTGGGTTTTTAATTACGTTGGATGTCTCGGTTAACTGCAAAGATCTGACGCATTCGGTGCTTTCAGTAAAGAGATCTCGAGTGGCTGTGACGTAGGGATTGGCTGACAGTGCGAGGATGCGACAAGTATTGGCACGCTGAAGATGGGCTTCCCACTCTGCTTTGAAGAGACCAAGACCTTTACACTTCATATCTGAATAAATCATATGGTCTGGCGTGTCCGTTGGGAGCTGTAGAATTTGTTTGAGGGCACTTCTGATAAGTTTATCACTGTCTTGAAGAAACTTAATTGGGATTTTGTTCGGCTCCGCGGTCTGGAAGGGATAAATCAATGATGTACAAATAGATGTATTTAAAACCAGAAATTTTTGTTCACATTTCAATAAGGGTGTAGAAGCCAGTAAATCGAGTTTTTTGTGTAGATTCTGAATTGTACCTTTAGAGTCAAACTTTAGGGAATCATTAAACGTGACGCCGAGATACTTCATTGATTCTCCGTGTTTCAATACTCTTAACCGACAATTAACATCTAGATCCAAGGGTTCTTCTACAAGTTCCCCTTTCTCAATACGAATGCCAACACATTTTCTTGGGTTTACTTCGAGGCCTATCTCATTAAATTTCTGCATAGCTATGCGTGTTAATTCTATAACTGCTTCTCTACTTTTGCCAATGATTGCGGTGTCGTCGGCAAAACCCAAAACTGTAAGAGGTGGCAGGTCTGGGCTCAGTGTTTTGCCATAATGTTTACAAATGTTATCTTCAGTTAATTCGTCGAGGATATGGTTAGTTGCGATATTATATAATATTGGCGATAACGGTGACCCCTGCATGACGCCTCGTAAAAATGAGACTGCTTTCGTCTTGACATGAGGGGTTTCAATTTGAGTGATATTACTGGATTGCAAATTCATGATTAAATCGGTTAATCTAGATGGAATTCCTTCAGCTCGTAGGGTTTTATTAAGGTGAGTATGACCTACGTTGTCAAAGGCTTTTCTTATGTCTAATAGTATAACTGTTACGTCATCTTTTTTTTTTGTTTTAGCAGATCTTAGAGCGGAATTGAGTATGGAGGTGTTTATCAGCGTACCTGGTAAACTGACGAATCCTCGTTGATTTTCATTAAGTTCAACATACATTCGAAGTCGTGAATCTAAAACACGTTCGATGACTCTTCGAATAACCGAACAGATGGTGATAAGACGCCAGTTGGAAAGATCCTTGTTTTCGCCACCTTTAAACAATAAAATTGTCCATGCTTTCTTCAAGCATTCAGGTACGAAACTCGTTTTTAGCATTCGTGTTGCGATTATTGAGATCACTTCACTAACCATGTCATCTCTGATAGCTCTAACAATGACGCGATCTGGTCCGGGACTAGTGTCAACAGCTATGCGATGTGTAGCTTGAATAATCTCATCTTTAGAAATTTCAGTTAAAAATGTATCGTCGAGTTGAAGACGAGCTGCTTCGCTAATTTTGGATGGGTACTCGTCTCTTTCAGCAGTATTAGGAAAAGAAAAAGTCTTTGTGAAAAAAGTATGAATATCATTATTGTTAATTGAACACGATTCAATTTTTGTTTCAAGTACTCTTCTGATCGCTTTCCTCCTCTGATTGTAGAAAAGATACTGCGTGAGTTCATAATTGTATTGCGTTTTTTTCCTATCGCGATCTCTCTTATTGGCTCTCTCTGGATTACTTGAACTTTTGTAATTTTTCTGTTGTTTCACTAAACGGTTTCTCCGTCTAGAAGCGTAATATTTGGTGGCCGGATGTTTGGGCCCGGGTAGAAAGTTAATACTATTTCTTAAGAAGCTCGAAAAATTTTGTAAGTATGAATTGAATTCGCTATCATTAAGTTCAGTGGAAAATTTGTTTTTCCATTCAGAAACTTCATCCTTGAATGTTTTTAGGGAATTATCTGCAACATTATTACTCGAGGATTCATGACGTGTTTTGATAAGTTCAGTACTGTCTCCATCATTATTGTAATTCACTTCATTACTTCTAGTTAATACATATTTCCCTGCTATCTAAGTTCGGTGTATATCAGGGTGTGAACGACTGATATGAATGTTGATACCCCTTTCGCTTTGAAAGAAGCCACCACAATGAGGACATTTTGCCTCCAATCTTTTTTCACCACTATTTGATTTATCAACTACTGAAACAGATTGATTCAGCGACATTCTAACAAGAAAGAGAAGAAATAATTATGCTGAACTCGGAGACAGCATCAATAAGCAAATACTAAATAGTATTATATATATATATATATATATATATATATATATATATATACATAATTTTAACTGGTAATGGAAATTACGGGAAAACGGCTGAACGGATTTTAATGAGTGACCCCTCATTTTCATGCCTGGCTTCCAAAATTTTTCGGAAAAATAGTAGTTTTCAGTGAAATGTCAATTTTCCTACATAATTTTCCTATTTTCCAAAATACATCCGCTGTCAGTTTTGAGAACTAATTTTATTGAATCACGGCCGACTTGATTGAATTTCAGAACAAAACACACACTACAATAAACAATAGGCTATTAACTAAGGCCATGACCTGCAGGATTGCCGACATATTTAGAGCTCAAGTCAATTTGTTATTAAAAACTGATTCTGCAGTGTATAATTTTCTGAGTACAGCTGTGTATTGGATATTCAAATCTACGAAACTTGAGGTGGTTTGATGACATTATTACCATTAGAAATTAAATATTATTATAGTTAATATCATGATGCATCTGTTTTTCATTAATTGTACATAATATTGATGCTATATTGATGACATGAAAGTGAAACGTTTTGAGATTATGTAAGTAAATGTAGAGAATATCTTAATTTAGATCTTCATTTCTATCATTTACTGAGTGGCTGCTATATATAACTACAAAACTTAAGTAAGATAATAATATTGTTATTAAAAATCAAATATTTTTATACTTATTAACCCAGTGGGGTTGGGTCTTTTTCATATACTTAATGGCGGTGTGTGTAGATATTGATATGTGTCATTGTCTTCAGTATTGGCTCGAGAGAGCGCAAAATTACAGTTCCTAAGGAAAGATCAAAAGGTATTACTTACTGATAAAATAAGAGGCCTAGAAAATTTTGTAGTCTCCAGATCTTTTCAGCAAAGATCTCTTAGTAGCATAAAATGATTTTACGCCCTACATTTCAAGTTCTACATGCAGCAGTTATACGAAAATGCTATTGTTCGAAGGCTTAGCATACCTGACATTTTTTTAACTTTTGCCTACAATTCGCAATGACCTGAAATAGCTACTGCTATCGTCCTGACATTGATACTTGCGTTTTCGCGTTGAAAGTCAAAAACTGAAGTTGGATAGGTTCAAGAAAAAGTATTTGGCCTAAAAAAAATCCATTCAGAGGGAGTATATTTCATTATTATGGAAGCAAATAACTATCAAAAAGACAAGTATTCTTCATTGAAAATAAATCTGAAAAATTTTTATTTGAACGTCTAACGAACTTAGTTTTCAGCAGAATTTGCTGCACAAGCCACTAGTTTAAGTATAAAAATGTAGGAGTGCCATTTTAAATTTATAGAGGAAGAGGCTGAGGGTGTTGGTGAAATCTAAAATTCAATTAAGCCTGGTTTCAGACTTCCCCCTCAATATCTAAATTGACGTGTTTTTCGTTTAAATTGATTTCAATTTAAATAATTAGTTATTTAGACTGGGAAGTTTTGAAATGAAAGTCCTGTATAATTTAGAGAGCTTTTACTAAAAAAGTGTTGTATGCACCACGTACGCAAAACCTTTAGCGGACTCATCCCATATTTTGGACTCGACTTACGCCCCGTCCAAAAACACTGAATGTTCGCTAAAGTCTTATTTTGCGTACGTGATACATAAATAGCTATATCTGTAACGCAGCATAATTAATTTTAAAATTATTCTATTTTATAGTTATTCTGTACTATGTTTTTATGTATTTTTATTCATGTATTTAAGAGAGAGTGCTGCACAGATTCACTGAACAAACGAAGTTCGAATCATTCACGGTTTAAACTCTTACGTCGTGATTTCAGAGAAGAGAGATTATAAACTGATTCTATACTGCACAGTTCCCTGGAGTAATTAGGACCCTGGATTGCACATACATTCCTATTAGGGTTCCTTTCTTGGTGGTCTATAGTCTATATTTAATCTTTTTCCTCTTTTTTAGGAAGGAGGGAGGGAACATTCCACGCACTACGACCTGAGGTCTATTGAACACCCCCCCCCCATATGGGATGAGTTGCGTGCCCATAGATCCTCTACGCGCACAGATCTAACCACTTGACACCCTTAACGAGCGGTTTCTACAGCCAACAGAGTCCATGTACCACTCCTGCTTCGGTAACCCCCCCCCCAAGTCTCCCTTAACGGTCCGAGGCGGAAGTCCTCCCCCGAGAAGATCTGCCCCGGGTTCCGTTGCAGAAGCTATCCATTATTAGATTTAGATTAGATTAGATTTATTTATTTAACCTGGTAGAGATAAGGCCGTCAGGCCTTCTCTGCCCCTCTACCAGGAGATTACAACTATAAGATGAACAATAAGATTACAATTAATATTAAATTTACAATTACAATTACAATAAAAATTAAAGTACGACAAGAATACCTGATTAATGAAAGCTAGACATTTTATCATAGAAGTTAAGAACAAAGAATATTTTATCGCAAGAATACAATCCACGGAGGCCGGTCGAGAGAGCCAGCAGCTTCGGAGGGGCGCCTGTAGATCGATCTGAAAACCAGAAGAAGTAAGGGGATGATGAATGAAAGGATGATAGGGAAGGAAAGGAAGTGGCGAAGATGAGTAGGGTTTCAATCACCTGATAAAGTTACCTGATATTAATCCATAGGAGTGAGAGAAAAACTCCGAAAAAATCTCACCCAGGCAACTCGAACCCGGGCCCGCTGGGTTCGGAGTTGGACTCGCTAACGCTTCAGCCACAACAGTGGACATCTTTTTCCTTTACGGATATTCCATCTTTTCCCTTATTTCCTATTCTATATTTATATCTAATAATTATGTCTGTCAATAATTCAGACTCACGCTGCGATATCATTTTCGCTTTATCTTTTTAATTTTTGTAAAGTTTCAATGCTAAAGCAGAGATATGCAACCCGAAAAATTAACAGTGCCGAAAAGCAAACGAACGCAAAGCGGAAGTACCGACATGATACGTTCGTTTCGATATAGAACAGAGTAAAAACAGTCATTTTTAGACATTGACATCATTTTTTCAGAGGAATGATTACCATCTTTGCAGAGGAATGGATGCTTTCCTTGTCACATTGTAGAAACAGTCTACCATCACAGACTTTCTTCTGGTTAAGTGAGATGTCGTCAACCATGTGTAAATAACAAATGATAATATTAATGCTACACCTAAATTACTTATTTAAACCGTCTGATGGTGACAGATTTCTAAGTACGAGAAGTGTTAAGTAGTGTATATTTTTTTCTCACTATGCCAGAATGCCTTCGGAGTCTTTTCAGCCTTCTTTAAAATCGACTACCGGTTCCTTTCTGGAGATAGGTTGGAGGTTGGTGCTTACCTCTTTCTAGTGCCAAGGTCAAGAATTCATAGGCCTTCTACCACTTAGCCTTCTGTTTGCGTCAGATAGACTCTTTTGCGTTGTTTTGGAATTTAATAGAAACGAGAAAATAAAAAGTCAACTGAAACTTTTAATTAGACAGAACAGGCTAGAGGCTTTCAAAATTCATGGGTTCGCGGCTCTTTTGATCTCTACACAGGATGTCACAAAAAGATTGGTACATGTTCAATGGGATTACAGGACAGAATATTTTGAGTAATTTGAGATAAAGTAAGTATATTCGCTGAAACTTACATTTAGGATTATCAGTCAAATAGTCCATTGCGAAATGTCCATTGCAAAAATGTCCGTCATCATTAACGTCCATTTTCAAAAATGTTCACAGTCATCAAAATTCCAATACAAAATATGTCCACATTGAATAAATGACAATTATCTTAAATGTCCACTCTCATTAAATGTTCCTATCAAAAACGTCTAGTCATTAAAAAGCCATTAACAAAAATGTCTGCAGTTATTATATATAGTCCACGCCTGTGGAGTAACGGTTAGCACGTTTAGCCGCGGAACCAGGTGGCCCGGGTTCGATTCCCGGTTGGGACAAGTTACCTGGTTGAGGTTTTTTCCGGGGTTTTCCCTCAACCCAATATGAGCAAATGCAGGATAACTTACGGTGTTGGACCCCGGACTCATTTCACCGGCATTATCACCTTCATCTCATTCAGACGCTAAATAACCAAAGCTGTTGATAAAGCGTCGTAAAATAACCAACTTAAAGACAAAAAAATTATTATATATAGGATATCATGAATGTCCAGAACAATATTCTTTATAAAATTTAAATGAATTATTTAACAAGAAGGCATTGAGAATAATATTTTTAGCTTTGGTACAATCATTAATACAATATGGTATAATAAATTGGGGTGGAGTAGCATCATCTGTACTTAATCCATTAATTTTATTACACAGAAGATTAATAAAAATTTGTCTGGACAAAAATATGGATTGACCAACAAATTTAATTTATACAGATTTTAATGTATGAACTATTGAAGAAATTTATGAATATAGTTTACTAACTTACTATCACAGAAATCAAGTAAAACATAAATCTAATCGACATGAATATCGTACTCGAAGACAAAAGTCTACTTTCCCATTAATTGAGTCTAAATGTCATATAAGTGCAGTTCTTAAACATGGTGCTAGTTTCGGTCCAAGACTTTATAATAAAATTACAAACCATTTTCCAAATTTGAAATATTTTTAAATTGAAGCTTTTAAAAAATAAATTTATAAAATTATTCATAATATATAATATTAACAAATATATTTTTTACCTTTTATTTCTGTCGACTAAATTCATGTTTTTATTGAATATCACTGGCTTCTGTCTGATTGTCAATTTATATTAAATGTGTATTTTTCTCTCTTTTTCTCTTTCTTCTTTATTCTTGCTCTTGTGTTGCATTTATTGGTTTAAATTAAGTTACTTAGGCCCGGTTTCTTCAACCTTTGTTAAAATGCACCTAACATAGCGTTAATTAACTGTAAGTGAAAAGTATCAATTGCTGTTAAAAATATTGCGTTTCTTCAACTTTACATTTCACATTTTAACATTATGTTTGTTAACTCTGTGTTAAGACCAGATATTCTGGAGTTTAACCATAACCTATAACCAAGTATAGGCTCACTTCTGTTTTCTGAACTCTGACAATTGCGATTCTCGCTTGTTTCCGTTGTTTGATTCAGAGAGGATAGGATTATTTCTATTCTCTCAGATTTGATTTCTGCTTCTTTCCTCGTCTGTATCACAATAGCGTGGAGCGGCGTATTGGTATTGCTGTTATGAAATGGAAAACACTGGAACAAAAAGAAATCATGGGACTAATTTCTCTTCGTTCGAAAGAAACTTTCTGCTGGAAAATATTTCGCAGTATAAACCAATTCATGAGAATAAACAAACAAACGGATCTAAGTTGAAAGCGAAAAGTGATGCTTGGCAGTAAATAGCCTATACCTTTGTATGAACTTTTGTTCTGTCAAATCACAGAAATCAACCCCTCTGTTTATGTATTCATGGATATCATTTTCTAAATAATCCAGATATATAAGTTCAGCATCTAACGCACCAGCCATATTGGATACTTCTATGCTAACAGAGAGTTAAATGATTTAACTGCATGAAATTGGGCAGTTAAATTAACATAGGTTTTAACAGCCTGTTAGTACTAACAGTAGTTGAAGAAATGCTTCAACTGTTAAGTTTACAGTTAAAATGGAATAACACACTGTTATAATTTGACAAAGGTTGAAGAAACCGTGCCTTACTGTATTTAGTAAACTGTCCTTGTAAATTTTATATTATAGTATTGACTAAGACCACAACGTACACGAGCCTGGATCTTACGATAGTGGCTAGAAAAATTTTTGGTTTATAAATTTAATTTGTACTCACTAGCTAGCTAGTTAAAAAAATAAAAATAAAAAAAATAAAACAATAAAATGTAAGCTAAAGTTACAATATTCTGTACCGGTAACTAATTCTATTTTCTAAATTTCTTCTGCACTGGGGTCAGCTTACAGCTTCATATGATACGAAAATGGCCGCAAATATTGTTTCACATCACTGTTGTCCTTATATTGATTGGATCGGTATAGGCCCACACTTCCTCCAATTCGCCGTTGATTTGTAATATTCCTTTTGTTTAAGGGATAATTTACCTTTATGTGTCCACAGCGAATTTGGATTAGGCCTACGTTATGGTATTCTCTGTCTCATTTATTTCACTTAGTGTTCTGCCCAAGGGCAGGTCTTTCACTGCAAACCCAGCTTTCTCCAATCTTTTCTATTTTCTGCCTTTCTCCTTGTTTCCTCAGTTCAGTGCAATTACGTGTCTTAACCCTACTAAGTAAGAAAGTTTATACAGGGTGTTGCAAAACTTCATACTCAAACTTCTAGGGATGGTAGTTTAGCCCAAAACAAAGATTTTTTGTTATATAAACATAGGACGGAAAGCAATAGTTACCGTCAGTCGTCACTTTCGAACGCAGACATTGGTGACAGACATTGAGAGTGTGGTAGCCATTTAAAATGGTTTTGGTGATATTTTGTTTACAGGTATTGTTCAAACGTGTTGCCTCCTGCTTCAATACATGATGTACAACGACGTGATAATGCTTCTCTCATACTCCATGTTGACGCTGTAAGTGATGGCAGCTACAAGAATCCGAGCAACGAGGTCCTCCTCTGATACAATTGGCGTTTCATACACTAAACTCTTTAAATGTCCCCACACAAAAAAATCGAGTGGGTAAAGTCAGGAGAACGCGCAGGCCATGCAATGGGCCCACCCTGACCAATCCAATGTTCACCGAATGTGCTACGTAAAAGCTGTGTGCAGTCTGCTAATTGTGACGTGTTTGTGATGCGCAGAGATGCTTGTTTCTACTCAGCGATGCGTTCGAAGGTGACGACTGACGTAACTCTTGTCTGCGTTCGAAGGTGACGATTGACGTAACTATTGGTTTCCGACCTATAGTTAATTAACGAAAAATCTTTGTTTTGGGTTCCTCTACCATCCCTAGAAGTTAGAGTATGGAGTTTTGCAATACCCTGTATGTAATTAAATCCAATTTTGACAGTACCTGTACATAATTACTAGGCCCCGGGAAAAGTATTGCTATCAGCTTAGTATACAACATACGAGGGGGATCCAGTAAATAACGACCGTTCGCACATACCCGCCGCGCAGCTGACTCCCCTTCCTTGTTTGAAGGTCAACTGGCTTCCTTAACATGTGTTCTCATAATGTTGTGAGTACTGGTTGCAACAAGTCGCCATTGTGCATTTTGTGTTACTTCAAAATGAACGACGTGATTGATAATTCCGCCGACTGTGAGGTGAGGAGTGTGATTCGATTTTTGAATGCCCGACATTTGAAACCTGCAGAAATTTACCGGCAATTGAAAGAAGTGTATGGTGATACTGTAATGAATGAAAGAAATGTGAGAAAATGGTGCGAAACGTTCAACAATGGACGAACAAATGTCCACGATGAAACTCGACCCGGACGCCCATCACTCATCACAGAAGATCTGAAGACTAAAGTGAACGACAGAATCTTGCAAGACAGGCGCACATCACTCGACGAATTGCATATTGCCTTTCCTGACATTTCTCGTTCTTTGCTTGGTGAAAATGTGTCGCAACATCTTGGCTACCACAAAATCTGTGCCCGCCCGCACACTGCTGCTTCAACTCGAGAATTGCTGGATCAATTCGGTTGGGAAATCTTTGATCATCCGCCCTATAATCCAGACCTTGCTCCTAGCGATTTTCACCTTTTCACTAAGCTGAAAGACGTTCTGGGTGGTACGCGTTTTGGAAGTGATGAAGAGATGAAGAAGACAGTGAACACCTGGCTTAATGAACTGGCGGCAGAGGAGTATAACACGGGAATTCCAAAGCTAGTGAACAGATACGACAAATGTTTAAATGTAGGTGGTGATTATGTAGAGAAGTAAAGGAAGCTTCAGTTATGTAACAGACTTTGTTTTTTTCAAATAAATATATATTTTTTTAATTATTACAACAAAACGGTCGTTATTTCCTGGATCCCCCATACCTGCTTTGAGAGGGATGGGATAAATAACTATAGACAGCGTGACGTTGGCAGTAGTACAGTTTGGTTCATGAGAAATGAAGTAATACATGAGAGTCTCATTATTTGTGCGTCCTTTTGACTAGTTTCCAGTGATTAGCTATGAAGCTTACAAAGTGCAATTCTAATTTTATTCTCATTAAGAGACCTAAATATTTCATTGTATTGATGCGTTGCGATGAACTATGATATGCATATGCAAGACATGTAACGTGTATCATGTTCGGATAACGTGTTTCAAGAAATTTAGCAGATTTCTTCATATAGCTAGCAGCATAGTAACACATTTTGAATTGCACACATGATGGCCATAGCGACTCCATAGCACTATCAAAAAGTTCACATATGGTGGAATAATTAACCCTGTCTAACACTTCACTCATTAAGAGATAGGGTCTACAGCAACATTCCGCACTAAGGGCACTTACAACCACATTTGCAACGTGACGTCCAACGGAGTCCATGCTTTCATCAATAGAAAAAAACCCATATCTTCTCATTTTGTAATTTACACTTCACTTCACTTCACTTCACTTCACGCAGACATTTCTCATATGCATGTTGCACATACTTCTTCCGCAGTGTTGCTTTTTTAGGAATTTGTCTTCCAGTGTACTTTTCTGAAAAGCCACGGAGTTTCGCATTTTCTAATTTGTTTAACGGAATATTTGAAGGAATAAATGCGTCACACATATATTCGTAAAATGTTCGTTCAAGTAGTAGTTGTGAAGGAGATTCCTGCTGTACCTTGCTTAAATTCTGTTGTCTGTTACATGCGCGTTTATGCTTATTGCTATTTATATGCTTCTTAACGTTGCATGCCATGTCGGTTGCCAATTTCACGTGACACAATTCACAAAACAGTTCATTACCGTGGATGGAAAACACACTTCATTGACGAACACATTTCCTTAGTGCTTCTATCTTGCGTACTTTTGGTCTCGGCATTCTTAAGACCCGTGTCGATTACTTTTGACTGCGTTGTACTAAGCTACGCCGGCACTACTCCTACCTGCACAGTGATGCGTGCAAGAGCCCTCGGTTCATAAACATTAGCTATACTGCAGAGTGATTTATACAGAACTGACACATTTCTTTCATTAATTGTTTCAAAACGAATTGTGCTAGCGACAACTTATTATACCTAAAATGTAGAGGAATTTTGGGAGATTATTTACCTCTATAGCAAATGTTGAAAATCTCCTCCATCCTGCATAAGGCACAACTCAACACGTCGTTCCATGGTACTGGCCACTCGTTGGAGGACTTTGTTGTTAGCTTGAATCTCCTGTGTGATGTTGAGCTTCAGATCGTCCAATGTCTGGGGACGTGTGGCGTAAACTCTGTCTTTTAAGTAGCCCCATAGAAAGAAGTCCGGCGTTGTAAAATCCGGAGATCTCGGTGGCCACAGGTTCCTGGAAATTATTCGGTCGTCAAAGAAACTTGCAATCACTATAGTTCCATGGATTCATTTGATGTATGGCATGTAGCGCCATCTTGCTGAAAATATCCTTGACTCAGCTCTACATCGTCCAGTTGCTCAACAAACTCAAAGACAAACGTCTTAATGATTTTTTGGGTGACTGCTCCAGTCGTGCTCTTACGTCAACAACAACCGTGGGAAGCCTAGATGAACGATGATTGCCCTTTTCACTCACCAGAGATCCAGTTGTTTCCAGTCTGTTTACCAGTCCCAGTATTGTGTTTCTTTTGGGAGGATTGCGAACACCAAATTCTCTCTGCAATTGAATTCGTAATCCAGTATTGCTTCACGAGGAAGAGTCGTTGATTTAATGTGTACTGCATTTTCATGTTGACACAAAATGTCGAAAACAGCTGCCAACAATAGGAATAAAACATAAACATCTGCGCATCTAGTGCTGCCAACAATAGGAATAAAACATAAACATCTGCGCATCTAGTGACAAGGAATCGAAACTCCAGAACATTCTGCTTAATTTGGTGCTAAAATTGGGTCATTGAATGAATTTCCAACGGAATAATTAAAGAAAGAAATGTGTCAGTTCTATATAAATCACACTGTACATCGCGCGTTTCCCTGTAAGTAATACTTTCTCCGGGATCTGATAATTACATATAAACGAGAATTATGTATAACTGATTTACGTATATCACAGGCTCTATTGTATTTATAACACTTTAAAATGTGAAAGTGACTTTGAATGAACTTGTACATTCGAGATAATGCATAATGCGATAATGAATTCGGGAATAACACATTCTGGACTACCACACTAGAATGTGATCACAACTTTTACTTCAAGTAAACGTCCATCAATAAAGCATATAGGAGTTAAATGAATCTTGAAGCCGTTATGGAAGTTTTGGAGAGGTGAAAAATACTGTCCTCATCCGGTTTGAACTGAGACTCATCCATTCTACGGACTTGCCACCCTAACAGTAGGGCTATCTTCCGCTTATGGACAAAAGAACCACCACAGGATCTTCATTAAGCACCGAGAGAATAAAAACTAATTCTTGACATCTTGATGGATAGTATCCTAATATGGCAGACACAGATACTATAATTATTTTAACACTTTGGAGCACGTGTTTCGTCCTCGAAAACCAGTTACTTAGATCAATATAATAAATAATGTCCCTTTTCTTATACTATTAATGTCTATAACCGGTTTCTTATATTTATGTTGAATTCAATTAAACACAATACAGAAAAAATTACGATCATGTAATTTTTGCGAACTTAATTGGCGAGAAACTGAGTCACATCTTGATACAAACCGGTCTTCAGATTTAAAGATATTCAATATAGTTTCTGAAGTTGGTACGGTCAGGACAACCATTCATTCCTAAGGAGAAACCATTTTTTCTTTTTGTGATTGAGGTAAAAGCCAGAGCATATAACTGGTGTCCACTTCAACACAAGAAGATACAATATTTCGCTCCACCTCATTGAACCAAAATGTAAGACTCAAGCAGGTATAAGGCACAGTTTTAATTACGGTCCAAGATTGTATAACGTTTTTATAAAGAGGAATCCTAAACTAAAATTATTAAACAATGCATTAGTATTCAAAAAAAAAGTGCTTGAACTGTTTTTACAATTATCATCAAGTAAATTCTTACTCTTCATTTATTTTTTTCTGTCACTTTAACAATGTTGTATTCTTAACTTAGTATGTTTATGAATACTGTAGGCTATGGTACCGTTGGTTTGTTTGTTTGTTTTTGTTTTTGTTTTTATTCTTATTATTTTTAAACTTTATGTGAAAATACATTTAACAGTTTAATCACATGAAAATCTGACTTTCAGACAGTAGCTCTCTATAAAGCAGGTTTGAATAATTTCAAGGAAAAATTGTTCCGGGGCCGGATATTGATCCCGGGACCCTTCGCTTAGCGCGCGAACGCTCTACACTCGACACCGTCACAATTTTTCCTTTGTATCCACACAACTCAAATGAGCTGACAAGACGCCAGAACTCAACTACTGTATGTGTGCATTCATAGTTGAGTTCTGGCGTCTTGTCAGCTCATTTAAGTTGTGTGGATACAAAGGAAAAATTGTGACGGTGTCATGTATAATTCCTGGGGTAGCTCAGTCGGTAGAGCGTTAGTTTAATCACAGTTGTGATTATTATTATTATTATTATTATTATTGTTATTGTTATTATTATTTCATTTATTTTTTTTCTTCTATCCAGTTTTCATTATTGGTCACACTCGACCTCAAGCATCTCGCTTTTTCGGGTGTGACCCAGTTGCCTTGTATTTATACAATAAATTATAATATGTAGGCTATTTTACTATTAGACTGGTAATCAATTTCGAATTTTGAAGAATATTCATATAGGCTACGAGTACTACAATAATATTGTAAAATATTTGTTATTATATGTAATTTTTGCTCGCAATAAAATCTTTGTAAAAAACCGGTTACGGTTTTGTTCACAGAGGGACAAAGCAGTTTAATGTAAGTAATAAATACAAGCCCCTTCAGTCAAACTGAGAATTCTTCAATGAAATGTAGGAGTTATGTCACAGTGGAACGAGACTCAACTAACAAGGATCTTGGATGAAGAGCAGTCGATGTCTTTCTAAATTGTATTGACTAACATCAGGTTATCAAATGAATTTTCTCCGAAATTCTCGTCAAAAAGGTAGTAGAATATCAGTGGAATTACTAAAAAAATAAAAGATTTTTTATTCGACCACACTATAGGCTAATACACTAATTACATATGACGTAACAGTACCTTAAGAGCATACATTAAAGTGCTGCTATTCATTATGTTACTCCAACTATCGATTTCCAACTAAGAATATCGTACGCGCAACAACTCGCAAGCCTTGAAAGAGAAATACAAAATGGCAGGCGCGATAATACAACAATATTCTATTAAATTGAGTTCATTTCCTGAGTTTTAATGTGTTTTGCTTTGAGGTTAAAATCTCCGAATCTTAAAGGCCCATTCACAATGAAAATTAAACATAACCGTAACATAAACACAGAAGTTTGCGGCCAGGCTACCAAATGGGATCATTCACAATGATTCACATAAACACTGACACCCGAATCTGCCTAGCGGTACCGTATGGAACCACAGGTACATATAGTACTTTCCAGTCGCTGTGTTGGCAACAATGATTATTTTTACAATTTCTCACTGTTTAGTTTACTCACTGACATTCCAGTCCTTGTTAGAAAAATAATATTTTGAAGTTATTTGGCTTTGAACAAATGTTGAAGAAATTACAAAAATTCGCCGTACATATAGTACTTTCCAGTCGCTGTGTTGGCAACAATGATTATTTTTACAATTTCTCACTGTTTAGTTTACTCACTGACATTCCAGTCCTTGTTAGGAAAATAATATTTTGAAGTTATTTGGCTTTGAACAAATGTTGAAGAAATTACAAAAATTCGCCACATGTCAGAAAACCAGGCAGATTAGGGTTAACATTGCTGTTAGACGTTAACATGAAAGTTTGCAAACTCCAAACTTTCATTCTTATGTTTACGTGATTTGCAAACAGTACACAATAGTGAAGCGCTGAAGTATACGAGAGAATATGAGGAAATGACGTCACTGTTATATTTCCATGGTTACCAAGTATCTTTGCGGATATGTTTATGTTCCCATCGTGAATGATGGTATGACTTCTTGATTTTACCGTAACGTTTACATTTTTAAGTTAACGCTTACTTTATGTTTAATTTTTATTTTGAATGGGCCTTCCCTTCAGAAATGAATAAATACTACGTAGAAGCAAAAGTGCTCAGTGTCTCCCATCTGTTTCATACTACTGGTCGGGACACGTTGAGAAGACATTCATGGTCCGTGCCTGCCATCTCTTGTAAAAAAAATCGAGAACACGCTGAAAATACTACGCTCATAGTCATCGTTTCATTATCAGTGACGTATAAGCTTAAGCTCGTTTCATAAAAATAATCGCGTCTTAATTACTACCATTAAAGGCTCGTTACATAATGTACTATCAATGAATGAATTTCAAAAAATTAAATTAATGACTGGAATGACAAGGGTAAATGTGAAGTAATAAGCTAAATGTATAGAATAATTGAATTCTGGAGATCGTGGAGGCCATATTGTTCGAACGTATCTACTGAAGACACGATCGCCAAAGATCCGTCTGATTTATTTTTTTTGCAGAGATGTACCTGTGGGCGGTGTCCCACTTTCTATGAAGTTTATATAATGTTGTACCATTTCAGAATCGTCTTGTACAGTAGGTGCCGCATGTTGAAAATCCCGTCTGAAGGCACGCTAAACTCTCACATACTCCGTGTGCTATGCTATTCCAATATACACCAACTACCATCATCCTTTGCTGTGATCATGCCAGAGAATCAGTCCCATTCCGAGGCTTATGTTATGGTTTCATAACAAGCTGTTTTTTTACGGTGATGGGTTGTTAGTCCATCGCCCAACCCCCAAGCTGGAGAACCACCCCTTATCGGCTGTCTGCGACTGCTTATTCAATATATTCGCAGCTACCCTCCATATCTAGAGGCCGTCTCCTCTATTCGCAACCTGAGGACGCGCCATGCCGTGGTGATAGGGACTACCAATCATGGAATAAGATTGCACTCTGCGGAAATATTAAGAAAAGAAAATGATTATATCGAAATCTCAATTTCCAAATCCAAACCTGTTAGATACAAAAGTTGTTGATTTTGTCTGAATACACTCCCCTATACGGGGCAGTTGCTCTTACATAAATGTAATCAAAATTGTTCTCAAATTAATAGAAATGTAATCAGAGTTTGCATACAAAACAAATATACTACCTGTAATTACTGTATAAAATTTAATGAAAATCTGTTAGGTAAGAGAAAAGTTACAAATTTTGTCTAATTACACCCCCTCCCCTATTAGGGACAGTTGCCCTTACACAAACGTAATCAGAGTTTGTATGCAAAACAAATATACTATATGTAACTAGGGTAAGCAAGGGTGAATAGGGTCAAAATTCATATTTACTCTAATAACTCACATAACTTAACATCAAACCTAAAGTGTGATACTTCGTCAGAAAGATTGAAGTTTTAGCTACACCTTTAAATGTCTATATTAGAATTAACTCTGCAACAATTTAGCTTATTTAGAAATTAAACAAAGTACTGCATGACCCTTTTCACCCTAAGCAGCCAGGGTGAATAGAGTCATGAAGAAGGCCGAATGGAAACATTCTTAATTTTCATTTTTATTCGTAAACTTGTACAATAAAATACTTATGAAGATCCAGATCCAGAAAAATTATACAGAGTGAGTCATAAGTATGTTTGGAAAACGCGTGAGCGTGCTCCTGGATCAAAAATAAGAAAAATTCCTTCCATGAAAATTTGACTGAAAATGCTTATTTATTGAAGAAATGGTCATACTTTATTTTTGTTCTTTTTTCGTTGTGTCACAAGTACATGTTGAGAAACTTGTCATTTAACGTTTACAAAAGGCGCTCAGTGTGTCCCCCTCCATCGTTTCACATGCCTGAGCACGACGTACACACGACTGGCGAGTTCGCTCAAACACCATGTTGTCATCACTGATCAATTGGCATGCATTTTCAACACGTTGCAATAGCTCCTCTGCATTATTCACTGGTATTGAATAGACGACAGCCTTCAAGTGACCCCAAAGGTAAAAATCTAATGGGGTGAAGTCGGGTTATCTGGGTGGCCAAGGCACTGGACCACCGCGTCCAATCAAAACAAAAAAAAAACAATGTACTACTCTCTTGTTACTATGTTGTTTGTAAACAAACACTGGTACAAAATCAAAACAAAAACAACACAATAATATGATGAGATGCTTATGAAAACGAAAACACCATTTCCGTCAAATTTTCATATAAGGAATTGTTCTTATTTTTTTAATCCAGGAGCACGCTCACAAGTTTTCCAAACATACTTATGGCTCACCTTGTATATTTAATTCTTCATCACAAGCAACAAATGTCCTGTTTTAATTATGCAATGAACATCTTCCACAAATAAATCTCTTCTTACTCTCAGCTCCAACACAATTTTCATGGTATCACTCATTCCCCTTTCCCATGCATTGTACACAGTTTCCGAGCTTTAAAGAAACACGATCACTCTGTTTAACATTGCAAAAACCACACGTAGTGTCATATTCATCTGATGATTCATCTCCTGACGATGATGATGATGATGATGATGATGATGATGATGATGATGATGACTATGGGCATCTTTTCGAACATCGAACATTCAGTTCAAACCCACAAGCTGAAAGTTTAGGCCTAAGTATTCTATTTGCAAATTGCTTTTACTGGTCAACTGAGAACACGGTTTATCCTCCCCTATTCTTTACCTGTCAGTTGGCCTCATTTTCCAGACGTCTTTGTAGGCAGTAATGTGGTACATTGAAGCTCGCCGCAGCGTGGCGCTGGCTTCGTGCTTCTCGATAAGCTTTTATTGCCCTCTACATATCCTCCTCCAATCATGAAGACTGCTTCTTCCTTCTCTATTTCCCCATTTAGGACAAATATAAACCCTATTTCAATGAATTAGTTAAAAATATTCTGACCCTTTTCACCCTTAAAGTAGTGACCCGAATCACCCAAAGAGCAGTAATATTTTGCATCGTAAGTTTTGCCATACTGATTGTTCTTAGAAGCTCAACATTTGGGTAACCTGTCCTTTAAGAGTCCACTTTCAACTTAATTACTAAATCATATAAGTATCACAATAATAACTGGTAAAACGCAGATTAAATAAACACTACAATTCAAGAAATTAAATAAAATATTGCTACTTACCGTTACAATAACAATTTTCTACTTCAAACACCGCACCGAAAACAATGCAGTTATATTGCTTTCCCGCCTTTCTGCATTGAAGAAGTTCCCAACTAGCGCACAATCCAGTATTCTTTGTTCCTTGGCTTACAGAGCGGTGTTTTCAAAACTGACCCGATTCATCTGATGACCCGTTTCACCCTTGTTTACACTACTGTACAACGTTTCATGAAAATCTGTTACGTATAAGAAAACTTATTAATTGTCCCTAGGAAGGATAGTTTCCCTTATATAAACGTAAATAAAGTTTGTAAGCAAAATAAATATACTACGTGTAACTACTGTATAAAATTTCATAAAAATCTGTTAGATAGCTGAAAAGTTATTAGCTTGTCCCGCTGAATTTGCGTTTCGGACCACTATACGCTGCATACAATTTTTAGTCGCCGTGGTTACCTGGCGCCCGCAATTTGTCTACTCCTCCTCATTTTTAGAATAAGTGAAACGCATCTAGATACTTTAGATCTAAAAGTTTGGGATTAACAAATGAAAAACAGTAAATGTCAGCACAAACTTAAAATGAAACAACATATGAGTGCGTGCTTCAAGAACCTCTACAAATTACGATCAATTACTCTAAAAATTTTAAGCATTTCAAATGAATAATTTTCTCTTCTTTCCTAATGATGTGCTCGCTACCGAATTCTTCCATTTCCAACCGCCCAGCTTTGTTTTGTTTTCGTTCGTTGACTGAACAGCAGATCTGAACTTAAGTAGCATTGGATGCCGCCGATCTATACTCCACATGGGCTATTCCATATGAAATCGATCAGTAATAAACATCGCATTTTTTAATACTCTACAGACGTGGACAAATTATTAGACTAAATTAATTATATGTGCAACAAAGCTGTATTTGTCGGCAGAAATAATGAACAAAAATTGTATTTTGCACAGAAATAATGAACAGAAAATTGAGTCTGGAGGTTATTAATAATTTGTGAATATTCCCTTATTCTTCATTAACACGTTGAGTTTGTCAGGGATGCTGGAAACCAAAGTTTGACATTTCCTTTGAATATTAGCATCATTTAGCCAGATATCAGACAGTGCTTAAATGAGTCCATGTTTTGTTGTAAGCCTCTTTTTGTTGACTTTCTTCTACAGTATAGATCACAGATTTTCAATTTTGTTCATGTCCGGTCTTCCTGCAGGCCATGGGAGAATAGAATGTTGAATATCTTCTGCAGTATATAATTAAAACACCAGTAGTACCAACACACCCAGACAAAAGATACTTAACCATTGAAACCATATACCAGAAGATGTAAACAATCATATTTACAACAATAGAGACTCTGTGAATTATACTGATAGTTGATATGACGAATTATATTATGTTTCTAAGAAAAACGCTTTAGTCTAATAATTTGTCCACGTCTGTAATTTTTTCCCTATTTATACAAGGTGCTGAAGAGAGTGCATTTTCAAAAATACACTATCGAAAGTCAAACGGTTTTCGTATTATTGAGCTACAAATTTAGCGTATTTTATAAAAACAAGCCTCTTTCAGCGCTCAGAACTCTGGACCCATTTACTGCAGAACATTGAACGAGAGCTCATTTTGAAGCTGATATTTGGTAGGTTATGTTAAGAAGTAATCCTTATTTTTATTATATACAGAGAGACAGACAATCTGATTTTACTTACTTTTAGGCTTTTTGCCAATTTGTAAACATGTAAAAAAATATAGAGAAAAAACCTTGCATTATTAAGAGGGATTCGGCATTGTTTGGTTAGTCGTACGGCACTTGTGTCACTTCGAGGGTATTAAATAGATTATTTTCACACGCCTAGACTTGAACGGCGCAGTACCGCAAGCACTGGCCGAGAGCTGAAGATAAGTGAGCGTTGAGCGTCATTATACCCCTGTGTTTATGAAAACTTGTGATAAAGCTAGCACAGCCATGACTGCTAGACGACACATCACGTGTTTATGTCTCCTGACCATGCTTACCTCGGCTAGCTCCCACCTCACAGTCAGCTGGCTAGTTCACGCTCGTACTGTTTATTTTCTTTATTTGATATTTTCAATACTTTCTTATCAACATATCATCAGTAAAAAATATGTGTTTATTTGTACTTTCAATGCGGAATCTAACTATATATTTTTAAAATACTTTTTCCTTGACAAAGGCGTCTTAATGAGGAAAAATCTACATTTCTCCATTTCCATAAAAAGTAAGAAAATCTGTTTATATGTCAATATAAACTTTAATTTCTCAGCATCAAAATAAACCATGATTTTGATCATTGGGTGAAAGGGTTTAGGAGCTACAACAGTTTAAAGTTGCTAATTTTATGAAAATACGATAAATTTAAATATTTTTAATTTAAACACTATGAAGTTCTGATGCCTCAAACTTTGCACAAAGCACTGTATCACAGTTCTCTACGTACAAAAAAGTTTTATTGTATTTAGAAATTGTAAGGTCAATTTTCTCTATATTTCGGTCGATTTGAGATGGAATAGCTCATATCTACCTACACTGTTGCTGATTGCTTGGAGGCTTTAGATAACCGAACGCAGGACTCTAATAATTACATATAATTCTTATTGTTTTATACAGTTATCAACAAAATAGTTGCATTTTTTAAAGTAGACATGACAGTGTGCCATTTTTGATCGGTTGCGATTCCTGCAGTGTGATATCTGATGGTAAACAATTGGCAATCGACGCAAACAATTGATAGTCAGCGTCAAAAATACATTTCACACTTGTGTTAAAAGTACTTTTCACACTCTGGCTTATAATAGTCAATTTTTAACACGCTTCCCTAGCTTTAAAATATCAGCTTTTAGGATTGGCAGAACTCTTAATAATTACATATAATACTCATTGTTTTATACAGTTATCAACAAAATAGTTGCATTTTTAAAGGTAGACATGACAGTGCGCCATTTTTGTTCGGTTGCTTGCTGCAGTGTGATATCTGATGGTAAACAATTGGCAATCGACGCAAACAATTGAAAGTCAGCGTCAAAAATACATTTCACACTAGTGTTAAAAGTACTTTTCACACTCTGGCTTATAATAGTCAATTTTTAACACGCTTCCCTAGCTTTAAAATATCAGCTTTTAGGATTGGCAGAACTCTTAATAATTACATATAATACTCATAGTTTTATACAGTTATCAACAAAATAGTTGCATTTTTAAAGGTAGACATGACAGTGTGCCATTTTGTTCGGTTGTTTGCTTCAGTGAGATATCTGATGGTAAACAATTGGCAATCGACGCAAACAATTGAAAGCCAGCGTCAAAAATACATTTCACACTAGTGTTAAAAGTACTTTTCACACTCTGGCTTATAATAGTCAATTTTTAACACGCTTCCCTAGCTTTAAAATATCAGCTTTTAGGATTGGCAGAACTCTTAATAATTACATGTAATACTCATAGTTTTATACAGTTATCAACAAAATAGTTGCATTTTTAAAGGTAGACATGACAGTGTGCCATTTTGTTCGGTTGTTTGCTTCAGTGAGATATCTGATGGTAAACAATTGACAATCGACGCAAACAATTGAAAGCCAGCGTCAAAAATACATTTCACACTAGTGTTAAAAGTACTTTTCACACTCTGGCTTATAATAGTCAATTTTTAACACGCTTCCCTAGCTTTAAAATATCAGCTTTTAGGATTGGCAGAACTCTTAATAATTACATATAATACTCATTGTTTTATACAGTTATCAACAAAATAGTTGCATTTTTAAAGGTAGACATGACAGTGTGCCATTTTTGTTCGGTTGCTTGCTTCAGTGAGATATCTGATGGTAAACAATTGGCAATCGACGCAAACAATTGAAAGTCAGCGTCAAAAATACATTTCACACTAGTGTTAAAAGTACCTTTCACACTCTGGCTTATAATAGTCAATTTTTAACACGCTTCCCTAGCTTTAAAATATCAGCTTTTAGGATTGGCAGAACTCTTAATAATTACATATAATACTCATTGTTTTATACAGTTATCAACAAAATAGTTGCATTTTTAAAGGTAGACATGACAGTGTGCCATTTTTGTTCGGTTGCTTGCTGCAGTGTGATATCTGATGGTAAACAATTGGCAATCGACGCAAACAATTGAAAGCCAGCGTCAAAAATACATTTCACACTAGTGTTAAAAGTACTTTTCACACTCTGGCTTATAATAGTCAATTTTAACACGCTTCCCTAGCTTTAAAATATCAGCTTTTAGGATTGGCAGAACTCTTAATAATTACATGTAATACTCATAGTTTTATACAGTTATCAACAAAATAGTTGCATTTTTAAAGGTAGACATGACAGTGTGCCATTTTGTTCGGTTGTTTGCTTCAGTGAGATATCTGATGGTAAACAATTGGCAATCGACGCAAACAATTGAAAGCCAGCGTCAAAAATACATTTCACACTAGTGTTAAAAGTACTTTTCACACTCTGGCTTATAATAGTCAATTTTTAACACGCTTCCCTAGCTTTAAAATATCAGCTTTTAGGATTGGCAGAACTCTTAATAATTACATATAATACTCATTGTTTTATACAGTTATCAACAAAATAGTTGCATTTTTAAAGGTAGACATGACAGTGTGCCATTTTTGTTCGGTTGCTTGCTTCAGTGAGATATCTGATGGTAAACAATTGGCAATCGACGCAAACAATTGAAAGTCAGCGTCAAAAATACATTTCACACTAGTGTTAAAAGTACCTTTCACACTCTGGCTTATAATAGTCAATTTTTAACACGCTTCCCTAGCTTTAAAATATCAGCTTTTAGGATTGGCAGAACTCTTAATAATTACATATAATACTCATTGTTTTATACAGTTATCAACAAAATAGTTGCATTTTTAAAGGTAGACATGACAGTGTGCCATTTTTGTTCGGTTGCTTGCTGCAGTGTGATATCTGATGGTAAACAATTGGCAATCGACGCAAACAATTGAAAGCCAGCGTCAAAAATACATTTCACACTAGTGTTAAAAGTACTTTTCACACTCTGGCTTATAATAGTCAATTTTAACACGCTTCCCTAGCTTTAAAATATCAGCTTTTAGGATTGGCAGAACTCTTAATAATTACATATAATACTCATTGTTTTATACAGTTATCAACAAAATAGTTGCATTTTTAAAGGTAGACATGACAGTGTGCCATTTTTGTTCGGTTGCTTGCTGCAGTGTGATATCTGATGGTAAGCAATTGGCAATGGACGCAAACAATTGAAAGCCAGCGTCAAAAATACATTTCACACTAGTGTTAAAAGTACTTTTCACACGCTGGCTTATAGTAGTCAATTTTTAACACGCTTCCCTAGCTTTAAAATATCAGCTTTTAGGATTGGATATCTAAAAGAATATAAAAGTCCAACAAATTGAAATTGTTGTTTGGCGTCATTCACTTCGCATACTATCGATCGTAACGTCATAATTTCAATTCAGAATTTAGCACCTTTTTATGCGAGATCCTTCATTATGCAATCAAGATATTTCTCTTCAGCTAAGTGTCTTAATCCTAAAATGTCCTTCAGTCCTTTTATGTCTTACAAGTCCACGTGCCCAGGGGACAGAACAAAACGTTTGCAGGTCCTGACCTAGGGATTGACGTAAGTAGTTTTTATCCATTCTTGTTTACTTAAGGAGCATGGCGGCTGACAGTTGCAAGTGACAGGGTTCTTAAAAACAAGCTCCACAAGCCAATGTTTTAATACATAATTACAAGAACTATCAACCTTGACGTTTGCATGTATGCAGTCTCTTGTTGTGAAGGTTACACCAGGCAGTGTTCCAAACTGAACTAAGGTTCTGTTTCTTTTTCTTTTCGGAAGAAATGGCTAAAAAGAACATGAAGAAATTATAAGGCCAATATAAAAAATGCAATCAGAAGTTAAACAAATAAATTATCTTAATAACTGTTACACTTGAAAACAAACATTTCAGCTTGACCAAAATTTGATACTTATTATCAATTTGACTATTTAGTCCCCAACTATACAACTTTCAGTCACATCTCTCCGCTGACAAAACGTGTCAGTCCTCAATTGAAAGATTTTCAACATTATTATCATTGTCGTGATTACTTCATCTACGACACCACTGTCATCGTAACAATCTGATTTTCAACACCATTAATCGGTATTGTTATTAGGCCTACTTGAGTTTCGACAATGTCAATGTAATTATTTTATATACAACGCCATTATCATTATCGTATTTACCATTATAATTATTCTACTTACTTGATTTAAACAGCACTCTTATTATGGTAATCAATTGATTGTCAACACCATTTTTATTATGATAATAACTTGATTTCAATACCATTCTTGTTATAGTAATTACTTGATTTCAACACCATTCTTATTATGGTAATAACTTAATTTCAACACCATTCTTATTATGGTAATAACTTGATTTCAACATTATTTTTATTATGGTAATAACTCGATTTCAATACCATTATTATTTTGGTAATTAATTGGTTGTCAACACCATTATTATTACGGTAATTACTTAATTTCAACACCATTCTTGTTATGGTAATTAGGCCTACTTGATTTCAACCATTCTTATTATGGTAATAACTCGATTTCAACACCATTCTTATTATGGTAATAACTTAATTTCAACACCATTCTTATTATGGTAATAACTTGATTTCAACACCATTCTTATTATGGTAATAACTTAATTTCAACACCATTCTTATTATGGTAATAACTTAATTTCAACACCATTCTTATTATGGTAATAACTTAATTTCAACACCATTCTTATTATGGTAATAACTTGATTTCAACATTATTTTTATTATGGTAATAACTCGATTTCAATACGATTATTATTTTGGTAATTAATTGGTTGTCAACACCATTATTATTACGGTAATTACTTAATTTCAACACCATTCTTGTTATGGTAATTAGGCCTACTTGATTTCAACCATTCTTATTATGGTAATAACTCGATTTCAACACCATTCTTATTATGGTAAAAATTGATTTTAACGCCATTCTTATTATGGTAATTACTTGATTGTCAACACCATTCTTATTATGGTAATAACTTGATTTCAACATCATTCTTATAATGGTAATTACTTGATTTCAACATCATTTTATTATGGTAATAACTTGATTTCAATACCATTCTTATTTTGGTAATTACTTGGTTGTCAACACCATTATTTCTACGGTAATTACTTGATCTCAACACCATTCTTATTATGGTAATTACTTGATTTCAACACAAATCTTATTATGGTAATTACTTGAATTCAACACCATTCTTATTATGGTAATTACTTGATTGTCAATACCATTCTTATCATGGTAATAATTTGATATCAACACCATTTTTATAATGGTAATTAGTTGATTTCAACATTATTTTTATTATGGTAATAACTTGATTTCAATACCATTCTTATTTTGGTAATTACTTGGTTGTCAACACCATTATTAGTACGGTAATTGCTTAATTTCAACACCATTCTTATTATGGTAATTACTTTATTGTCAACACCATTATTATTATGGTAATTACTTGGTTGCCAACACCATTCTTATTATGGTAATTACTTGATTGCCAACACCATTCTTATTATAGTAATTACTTGATTTCAACACCATTCGTATTATAGTAATTACTTCATTTCAACACCATTCGTATTATAGTAATTACTTCATTTCAACACCATTCTTATTATGGTAATTACTTGATTTCAACACCATTCTTATTATGGTAATTACTTTATTGTCAACACCACTCTTATTATGGTAATTACTTGGTTGCCAACACCATTCTTATTATGGTAATTACTTGATTGTCAACACCATTCTTATTATGGTAATTACTTGATTTCAACACCATTCGTATTATGGTAATTACTTCATTTCAACACCATTCTTATTATGATAATTACTTGATTTTAACACCATTATTATTATGGTAATTACTTTATTGTCAACAACATTCTTATTATGGTAATTACTTGATTTTAACACCTTTCTTATTATGGTAATTACTTGGTTGCCAACACCATTATTACTACGGTAATTACTTCATTTCAACACCATTTTTATTATGCTAATAACTTGATTTCAATACCATTCTTATTTTGGTAATTACTTATTATCAACACCATTATTACTACGGTAATTACTTAATTTCAACACCATTGTTATTATGGTAATTACTTGATTTCAACACCATTCTTATTATGGTAATTACTTGATTGTCAACACCATTCTTATTATGGTAATTACTTCGTTGTTAACACCTTGTTATGGTAATAATTTGATTTTCAACACCATTCTTGTTATGATAATTACCGGTACTTGATTGTCAACACCATTCTCATTATGGTAATTACTTGATTTCAACACCATTCTTATTATGGTAATTACTTGATTGTCAACACCATTCTT
Organism: Periplaneta americana; assembly: GCF_040183065.1. Taxonomy (NCBI): domain Eukaryota; kingdom Metazoa; phylum Arthropoda; class Insecta; order Blattodea; family Blattidae; genus Periplaneta; species Periplaneta americana. Next base: position 161,100,029 of record NC_091122.1, on the reverse strand, counting down.
GTTATGGTAATTACTTGATTGTCAACACCATTCTTATTATGGTAATTACTTGATTTCAACACCATTCTTATTATGGTAATTACTTGATTGTCAACACCATTCTTATTATGGTAATAATTTGATATCAACACCATTCTTATTATGGTAATTACTTGATTTGAACATCATTTTTATTATGGCAATAACTTGATTTCAATAACATTCTTATTTTCATAATTATTACTTCGTTGTCAACACCATTATTACTACGGTAATTACTTAATTTCAACGCCATTCTTATTATGGTAATTACTTGATTTCAACACCATTCTTATTATGGTAATTACTGGATTTGAACACCATTCTTATTATGGTAATTAATTGATTTCTACACCATTCGTATTATGGTAATTAATGGATTTCTACACCATTCGTATTATGGTAATTACTTCATTTTAACACAATTCTTATTATGGTAATTACTTGATTGTCAACACCATTCTTATTATGGTAATTACTTTATTGTCAACACCATTCTTATTATGGTAATTACTTGATTTCAACACCATTATTATTATGGTAATTACTTTATTGTCAACACCATTCTTATTATGGAAATTACTTGATTTCAACACCATTATTATTATGGTAATTACTTTATTGCCAACACCATTCTTATTATGGTAATTACTTGATTTCAACACCATTCTTATTATGGTAATTACTAGGTTGCCAACACCATTATTACTACGGTAATTACTTCATTTCAACACCATTTTTATTATGCTAATAACTTGATTTCAATACCATTCTTATTTTGGTAATTACTTATTATCAACACCATTATTACTACGGTAATTACTTGATTTCAACACCATTCCTATTATGGTATTTATTTGATTGTCAACACTATTGTCATTATGGTAATTACTTGATTGTCAACACCATTCTTATTATGGTAATTACTTGATTTCAACACCATTCTTATTATGGTAATTACTAGGTTGCCAACACCATTATTACTACGGTAATTACTTCATTTCAACACCATTTTTATTATGCTAATAACTTGATTTCAATACCATTCTTATTTTGGTAATTACTTATTATCAACACCATTATTACTACGGTAATTACTTGATTTCAACACCATTCCTATTATGGTATTTATTTGATTGTCAACACTATTGTCATTATGGTAATTACTTGATTGTCAACACCATTCTTATTATGGTAATTACTTAATCAGTTTATCTATGGCGAATCTTCTGCCTCATCTCACCGAATACCATCTCGCTATTACGAATTTCATCGATTTTAAATAAGCCAGATCACACAGCGTCGTTAAATAACAAAGAAAAAAATCGTGATATCGTTTTTAAGTAAGTAATCACTCAATGATTCAAGACATCGCTCATCTCGTCGGATCCCCGTCACTTAGTCACTCATAATGAGTGCATCTTTGTACATAGTGCGTTGGACATTGTGCCACTGTCACATATTCTGTAACAGAGTACATGAGAGTAAGCCACCAAAGGGAAAACTGAGAGACAGAACTTAAACTGAGGGGATTCGATTCGATATCGAAACTAGAATCCGGTGTGGATTAGTGGATAAAGCGTCAACACGTAGAGCTGAAAACCCGGGTTCAAGTCCCGGTGAAGGAGAATTTTTCTCCGTTCTATCCATTCTTAGTCTAATCGTTTTTAAGGTTGAACCGAACCGTGTTTAACAATAGCAATGGCGTCGCTCCAACAGGGTGTGTAGCTGTATTACTCAATTAATTATTATTCGTTCAGGGAAAACTACATTACAGAAATTACGAAATATACTGGTTTCTTTAAAGTGACTTGCACTGGTTTAGTAAAGATAATAACTCATTGAAATCAGCTGGTATTAATCTATTTGTCACTGGGACGTGTAAATTAGCTTCACCAGGTGTGGAGTTGAGTCTGCATTACGTATGACAGCAGATAGAGATCGGCAGATCCTTATGAATGTCCGAAGAGTGCAGGGCTAGAGATGAACAACGATCGAGAAAACGAGACTAACAGCGCCCGCAAAGCCGAAAACCCGCACGACAATGTTGTATTACGTCTCGTCCTTGACGTAAAGACTGGTTGTGAGTGTTTCGAGACTCGATATTGATCATCTCCCGAAGTCCCGAAGTAAGCAGTTGTTTATATCTGACTGAACTTTCATCTACTTCGGCAACTGTTATACAGGGACATCACTTTATTTTTACTTCAACTTTTATTGTACCTGAGTTTTGGAATGTACTTCACTCCCACCCGCTCTACTAGTAAACTTCCAACCGTTCACGACACAGAGCCGAGGGCGCGTAAGCAGTACTGAGTTAGGAGTATAGTACGTTTCAGAAATATGTTGGCGTTTTCCAGTGACGAAAGAGCTTTCAATATTGAATCATATTTTCGCACAGGTACTGTCGTCCGTTTTCCTACGTCGCATCCCGGTTTCCCCCACCTGCTTCTGTTCCCCCTTTGTAAAGTCTAGTGGCTGGGCTGTCTTAGCTCTTTTCTGAAAACATTAATTTCTGTTAGGAATTGAACGTCTACGTAATTTATATAACTGTTAAAAATAACTTAAATAAAAGGGTCTCGTTAAGTAATTAACTGTCATGTGATTTCCCCCTTTTCTACGGCCCAGCGACAAAACAACTTGAACGGACAGTAGATAGCATTTCTGAGTAATTTTATCTTTTCGGATCGGGCAGAAGTGAAGATTGAATTTACAGTACGTAAGGTACTCTTTTATAGAGTAAGTACATAATTATTTCAACATGAGTTTCTAGTACGAAGGACGAAACTGGTAATTGGAATTAAGTACAATAGTCTATAGTGTGATAATATACACAAAAGAACTGAAGCCTGTATCGAAATGAACGGCCACCATTTTCAAAAATGTGTTTAAATATCCCTATTATGATTATTTTTCAATTTAACTTCATTCTCTACATTGTACGCTAATGTGCTGTAACAGTACAATATACATTGCATAATTAATACGTCCGAATGGATAGCTCAGTTCGTGAGTAAAAACATTAAGTGGTAATACAGTACTGTATTTTGATTAAACAAAAACCTAATGAAAATTATCAAACTCAAAACTGCGACATTTCCTACTGTAGTTTACATAAATGGATGAACTACTTTTCTTCCCTCCTATACCTAGTAAAGTGATTTGTATTTTACGCCAGTATCATCGAACTCCGGTTGTGGAAGGGGTAGGAAACGGTGTTTCCTGTTTCAATCGTTAATAAAAAGGTATAGCCAGACTGATATTAAAAATGTTAGTAAAAATAAAATGATGTCCCTGTATATGTATAAACAATCAACTAGCCTATTTGAAACATCTCTACCTTTCGGTATATAATAATCCGTTCCCCAGTCTTTATTTAATTATGGTAGAAGAGGGTGAAGTCGATCAAAATTTTGAAATTTGTTTATGATATTGAGGTTATGCAATGGAGCGAAGTTCCTCAGAAAATAGCATTTTGTCGTCATATCCTTCACCTATAAAGGTACGTTACAAGAATTGAATTACAATCTATAAAAAACTGATTTTTTTATTTGACTTGTGATCGAAGTTACCTGCTTAAATAGGGTAAAGTCGATCACCATTGAATTTTTAGTTTAAGATCGATTTTAAAATATTGCGGAGTAAAGTCGATCACTGTTTATGTTTTTAAAAAAACAAATTAAGTGTATTACATATATTTTATTTGTTATAAGGGGTGTAAAAAATAATAATAATCTTCAATATATGCCTATAGCATTATATCGTGTATCTTTTGTTACTGTGATCATACTATTCGATACAATTAGGCCTATAGGTCTCCACTGTACAAACGTGACTATGACTGCCAACTTATAAAACATAAAAACACATTTTAATACTTCACATACCAACAAACAAAGATTTAAGAATTAAAAATTTACATTGAAATACCACACTTCAATTATAATCTAAAATGCAATTCAACATTGCTTAGGTTTATATCAGATGATATTTGAAATCTTCCCCTCCTCATGTCACTTTAGAAACTACGTTGTTCCCATTGTCAAGTACAGAGGGGTGTACAAAATATGTTCCTTTGGCAGTGCTTCTCTTACGCAAGAAATTCACCATAATTTCGTCTTCCTCTTTCCCCAACATCCCATCAATATAAGCCATACAATGACACTTTTCTGTTTATAAGTGTTAGTTGGAGGTATTTCGGTGAACAATTTATTCTTCCTGCTGGTCCTATCTGCTTCGAGTAGGTCGATGGCATGATCGACTTAACCCTACAAAGGTACAAGTTTTCTTAAAATAATAAGTTTCAATACTAAACTTTACGAACTGCAAAACTATAATTTCAGAATACAATCTCAATGAAAAGTACTTACGTATACTTCCTGTCTCCTTTCACTGCTGACAATAATTTAGAGTCTGTAAGACTTTGTTTTCGTTTAATAGAAAAATTTTAAAATAACAATTTTCACTTCAACAGTAATTACACTGTGTTCCCATTGTTGGCATTCGCAGGCTTTTGTTCTTTCTATCCCTCATCATAGAACGTCTTTATACTCATCCTCCTATACTGTAGAAATACCTCTCCTCTGGAATTCGTTACCTAATGACGTCAGGGACTGCCGGACTTTATCACAATTCAAAATTAAATTGGAAAATTTTGTCTTATTTAATGCTTTTTAGGTATTGCTAGAAGTGTTGATTTGTGTTTTTTTTTACTCTAGATTAAAATGGCAAGTTTCTTGTTTATGTTAGTTAATTAGTTAGGATACAATTAATCACTCATTTAAAGTTTGTGTAACTGCAACCTGTGTATATTTTTTTGTGGCCTTACTTTGTTTATAGTGTATTTTTTCTTTTTAATTCTATTATTGTATTTGTATTTCTGGTGGTTTGGAAGAGAAGGCCTCATGGCCTTAACTACACCAGAATAAATAAATAAATAAATAAATAAATAAATAAATAAATAAATAAATAAATAAATAAATAAATAAATAAATAAATAAATAAATAAATAAATAAATAAATAAATAAGTAATATCACTAAATTCGTACAAATAACTTTATTACTTGACTAAATTCTATTTCATAAACATTCTACACAACTTTATAAAATACGCACACTGATATTATAGTTCATTAGCTAGCTGATTGTGTATGGAGTTCAGTCGTGGATGGTCATGCATCGTTTAGTCTGATTGCAATATGTTTGGGATTATAACCACAGTCTAGTATATACAGTCACGAAGCTCAATACGTAGGGAATATACATCCATAGATAGTTGCTAACCACTAGGTTCGCTACTATCGCCTCATTACAGACAATGCGAAATAGTACCGGCACAGTCTATTATTCCTAGTACCCTCAACAACTCAAGCTCCGTGACTGTATATACTAGACTGTAGAGTAACGTTGGTAACCAGCATTTAGAAATTATTTGAGGTTAAGTCTGACAAGAATACTGAAGTAGCCGGTATTGGTCTTCTAAAGGTTTTTTATGATATTTTCTCTGTTATCGAAGAACAAAGATGTTTCTTAACGAAGATTGTTCACGAGGATCGAACGTTTTAACAGCAAGAACATAATAAAACAGTAGCTATCGTCTACTTTTCTTTCCTATACTAAAAGCCAGGTTATGAACCGACGAAACAGGAAGTAGTTGGATGGGCGAGAGAAAAGTGCGGGTTAGAGGGGTAGCCTGTGCAGTGATGACACATTGAGTGTGGGGGATGGAGGGGAGAACGAGAACGGAGCTTTTCATTCAACCTCGCGTGAAAATGTCGTCTGCTAACGAAAATCTGGCAACGGAATCACGGAGACAGTGTAGCCAGTTCATTTGCAGTACCACGTGCATTACGAGTCGCATTTCGTACCAGCGTCATTAGCTCGTGCTTTCTTTAAAACAGTAATTTTAATTACTAATATTGTGGATAGTGTTATCGAGAACTATATACAGTAGTTATTTTAAACATATCGGTGACAAACGCTGAACACGCTTTGTATCTCGCGCCGCTATGTGGCAACAGAGCTCAGAGAGAGACCAACAGAACGTTGCTTCCGCTTTAGTCGGTTCATAACCTGGCTTTTAGTATAGTAGTATTCCACTACAGTTCAACTTAACCGAGACTCTGTAACTTAATACGGCGTATTGAGTTAAACTCTAGGTTACTTTTAACTTCGGTTTAACTTATTCTTTAGATTAACCCTATTTATAATAACGGGCCTTAATGTTAAAAATAATTTTTACAATAATATTTCGTGTCACTGTTAGCCACATATTTTTATTTTTGTCGTTCTTTGCGTGTTGCTAATTGATTTTGAGTAAAATTATTGTTATTTTTTATTTCACAGAAATTTGTATTCTTCGAATGGGGTTAAGTACCGGTATGGTAGTGGGGTATCGCAAATAGAAGCCTCGCCCAAAAGTGAGACGTGTCTTCAAAACGTCTGGGAACCTTGACCTACAGAAAACTCTGTTGGTAGAATCATCCTGTCATATTCCCATGAGACTAATTTCACAGAACTTCTACAGCGAAATCTGCCATTAGGCACGTAACCAAAAGAACTCATTTGACACAGACATATGGGTCATTAGTAGGGAACGGAAGGTCATGCTGTACGCCGTAATATCCTGTGGACATCGACTAAAAGATACTCTAGAAGTCTTGACACAGCAATTTTACATGTAAACAAACATTGTACTCTTGAGCGCCGATGGGTTCAAGAACTGTTGAACCTGACTGAAGTGAGTACTTGGAAAATGTAAACATAAAAAGTATATGTAATTATTTGCAGAATACAATTGATATGTAATACGAGATAGCCATCAGATCTCTACTGGGCAATGGCCTCTTACTCAAGACAGGATGGCTCCGTTGATCTCCCATGATGACGCAATCCATGAAAGTTGTTTCCTACTGCTTACCCTATTAACATTGGCTATGAATTTACTGATTTACATAATGTTATTACTAGGCTCCTTATTCCAGCTACCTATAAACTGGAATGAGGTTGTCTGATTCGAAGTATATGTGACGTCACAGCGCTGGTACAAGTGCGTTCGTATACAAAATAGGTACGCATCCTCTGCCCTCTTCCTCTAGAAAGTCAAAACCGGGACGTAGTCATGGTGAGTAGTCTTATCGATCTCTGCTCTTACTAGTCGTATTATTTAAATAACTACATCTTTCAGCGTATTCCGAATCTCACCGGTCCGGTGGCATCAATGACGTCACGTTGCACCGAAATAAGGAACAAAACTGCTGGAAGGATCTATGGCTGTCATGGCGACTGTACTAGTTGTTGTCTGTGCTACGCTAGCAAAATTTTGCGAAATTTTCGTACTCCCATCTCGTTCAAAGAAAAGATAGCATAAACAATTTATTTCTTGAATCAGTAGTAATAACTGGTCCGTTGACATGTTCGCTCATAAGCCATTAACATATTGTTTTTACGTTGTGCTCATTACAAACTATATAGCAGAACACACCGCCATGACACAACAGTGCACGATGTCATTCGTCTGCTAATTCCCGCCATATACAAGAACCAATCAGATTCACTGATGGCGGCTGATGGAGACTGCCACCACCTCTGCAAGTTGATGGCACCGGTACGACACCGGTGGAGTATCAATGACGTCATCGGTGGAATTCGGAACACCGTGATGCCATCGGATTGCCCACCGGTGAGATTCGGCTGTGGCTGATTGAAGGTTCATTGCAGAGGTAAAGTGCCTTAGGTAATATTACAGGGCATACTTACTTACTTACTTACTTACACTTACTTACTTACTTACTTACTGGCTTTTAAGGAACTCGGAGGTTCATTGCCCCCTCACATAACCCCTTACTCTAACACTCTATATATATTTCTGGATTCGCCCATATTTGCTACATGCCCTGCCCATCTCAAACGTCTGGATTAATGTTCCTAATTATGTCAGGTGAAGAATACAATGCGTGCAGTTCTCTATTCTGTAACTTGCTCCATTCTCCTGTAACTTCATCCCTCTTAGCTCCAAATATTTTCATAAGCACCTTATTCTCAAACACCCTTAACCTATGTTATTATAGGGCATAGTCGAGGATATATGAACTGATATTTTTACTGTTTTATTTATTTTATTGGGTTATTTTACGACGCTGGATCAACAGCTAGATTATTTAGCGTCTGAATGATATGAAGGTGATAATGCCGTTGAAATGAGTCCGGGGTCCAGCACCGAAAGTTACCCAGCATTTGCTCGTATTGAGTTGAGGGAAAACCCCGGAAAAACCTCAACCAGGTAACTTGCCCCAACCAGGATTCGAATCCGGGCCACCTGGTTTCGCGGCAGACGCGCTGACCGTTACTCCACAGGTGTGGACATTTTCACTATGAATATAAACAGCATTTCATATAAATTGTGTAAAATGAACGTAAAAGTGACAAAAATAGTGTACTGAAAGGCACTGCAATACCAAAGGTCGTAGAAAGTGTGTTGAACGTAATCCAAAAGAACCAGTACCATCACAATCTGGAAATTATGAAGATATTAACTCGACGTTTAGCATGGATTTGTGTAACCTACAATGATGTTCAATGCCAACATCCCAATTAATAAATTAAATAATATCCGATTATTTAAGGAATTTCTAGAAAAGTACACAGAAAATTAGTGGGTTTTCAGTGATGAGCGACATATGCAGTATTCTAATTAAACACGAAAAAATATCAGATAAAAAGGAATATCTTGTACTACAACATGCACCAATAACGTCATATGCTATTAAAAGAATTTCTTGCAATATACAGGGACATGATTTTATTTTTACTTCAATTTTTATTGTACCTGAGTTTTTGTATGTACTTCACTCCCATCCCTTCTACTAATGAAATTCCAACTATCCTCCACACAGAACCAAGGTCGCATATAGTACTGAGTTAGTGAGTATAGTACGTTTCAGAAATATGTTCGCATTTTCCAGTGACGAAAGAGCTTTCAATATTGAATCATATTTTCGCACAGGTACTGTCGTCCGTTTGCCTACGTCGCATCCCGATTCCCCCCCACCTACTTTTACTCGCCCCTCTGTAAAGCTAGTGGCTGGTCTGTCTTGGCTCTTTTCCGAAAACATTAATTTCTGTTGTAATATTATACAACTGTTTAAAATAACTTAAATAAAAGGGCCTCGTTAAGTAATTAACTGTCACGTGATTTCTCCTCTTTCTACGATCCTGCGACATAACTACTTGAACGGACAGTAGATAGCATGTCTGAGTACTTTTCGGATGGGGCAGAAGTGAAGATTGAAATTACAGTACGTAAGGTACTCTTTTATAGAGTAGGTACAGAATTAGTTCAACATGAGTTATTAGTACGAAGGAAGAAACTGGTAATTGGAATTAGATGCAATAGTCTATAGTGCGATAATATGCAAAAAAGAACTGAAGCCTTTATCGAATGAACGGCCACTATTTTCAAAAATGTGTTTAAATATCCATATTATGGTCATTTTTCAATTTCACTTCATTGTCTACATTGTACGCTAATGTGCTGTAGACAGTATAATATACACTGCATAATGAATACGTTCGCATTGATAACTCCGTGAGTAAAAACACTTATTGATAATACTGTACTGTATTTTGATTAAACAACAACCTAATGAAAATTATCAAACCCAAACTTGCGACATTTCCTAATTTACGTAAATGGACAAACTATTTTTCTCGCCTCCTATACCTAGTAAAGTGATTTGTTTGTATTTTACGTCAGTATCATCGAACTCCTTTCGTCGAAGGGGTAGCAAACGGTGTTTTCTGTTTTCAACCGTTAATCCAAAGGTATAGCCATGTTAATATTAAAAAATATTAGTAAAAATAAAATGATGTCCCTGTAGAATCATTTCAAGTGACATCCGTATATGTTCAAGTTCCGTAACTTACGAATGCATTCATTCATTCATTCATTCATTCATTCATTCATTCATTCATTCATTCATTCATTCATTCATTCATTCATTCATTCATTCATCCAATCATTCATTCATCCAATCATTCATTCACTCATTCAACCATTAAATTTTAGAAACTTTCCCCATTTCCATATCTGAATAAATTGAACTTTGAGAAGGGATAATTATGTTTAGGAATTAGTGTTGTCACTTCAGATCAGTATATTGTAGTTTTGTTAATTCGGCCACAGAAGACGGTGATATTATGTTAGTCATACAAGGAATGAAAGTCATGACCGTAAAAATGCTGCTTGAAAGCAACATCACATAAGTAGCAAAATTTGATTTGTTATATTGAATTATATCAACGTTACAATTTTATTGCTTGTTTGTTGAAATGTGTGGTCTATATAATAATGTTATGCAATTTGTGTTCTTTTTTTTTTTTTTTAATATAATTTCAATTAATGCTCCCCTATAAATGTTGTAACTACAGGGACATCATCTTATTTTTACTAACATTTCTAATATTAACCTGGCTATACATTTGAATCAACGTTTGAGACCGGAAACACCGTTTGCTACCCCCTTCCACGACTGGAGTTCGATGATACTGGCATAAAATACAAACAAACCACTTTACTATGTATAGGAGGGAAGAAAAGTAGTTCATTCATTTACGTAAACTATAAAATATCGCGATTTTGAGTTTGATAACTTTCATTAGGTTTTTGTTTAATCAAAATATAGTACAGTATTAACAGTGAGTGTTTTTACACACGAACTGAGCTGTACATGTGGACGTATTCATTATCCAGTGTATATTATACTGTCTACAGCACATTAGCGTACACTATAGAGAATGAAGTTAAATTGAAAAATAATCATAATATGGATATTTAAACACATTTTTGAAAATGGTGGCCGATTCATTTCGACACAGGCTTCAGTTCTAATGTGCATATTATCGCACTATAAACGATTGTACCTAATTCCAGTTACCAGTTTCGTCCTTCGTACTAGTACCTCATGTTGAAATAATTCTGCACCTACTCTATAAAAGAGTACCTTGCGTACTGTAAATTCAATCTTCACTTCTGCCCGATCCGAAATGATAAAATTACTCAGACATGCTATCTTCTTCCGTCAAAGTTGTTATGTCGCAGGATCGAAATCACGTGACAGTTAATTACTTAACGAGGCCCTTTTATTTAAATTATTTTAAACAGTTGTATAATATTACGTAGACGTCCAATTCCTAACAGAAATTAATGTTCTCAGAAAAGAGCTAAGACAGCCCAGCCACTAGCCTTTACAGAGAGGCGAATAGAAGCAGGTGGGGGAAACCGGGATGCGACGTAGGCAAATGGACGACAGTACCTCTGCGAAAATGATTTAATATTGAAAGTTCTTTCGTCACTGGAAAACGCGAACATATTTTTGGAACGTACTGTTTACTATGACCGTAAGGCTACTATGACTTTATATGCGGTCTTGGATCTGTGTGGAGGACGGTTGAACTTCATTAGTAGAAGGGGTGGGAGTGAAGTACACTCAAAAACTCAGGTGCAATAAAAATTGAAGTAAAAATAAAATGATGTCCCTGTACAACCTTGTGCATTCCTCGTGTTTATCGTACGGCTCGTCCTCCCCCCACACGTTACCTCCACTTTGTTTACGTTTTCACTGTGCCTAAACGAGACGCTCTACTGTATATTTCATTCAGAATCTCTAAGTCGATTTTACTGCAGTACTTTTTCTGTCTCCTTTACATAATGAGAAAGTTAAGAAATATCGAATTCTGAGAAGAGAAAATAATTCTAGATTGAATTAGATTAGATTAGATTAGATTTATTTATTTAACCTGGTAGAGATAAGGCCGTTAGGCCTTCTCTGCCCCTCTACCAGGGGATTACAACTATAACATGAACAATAAGATTACAATTAATATTAAATTTACAATTACAATTACAATAAAAATTAAAGTGCGACAAGAATACCTGATTAATGAAAGCTAGACATTTTATCATAGAAGTTAAGAACAAAGAATATTTTTGTATTTACTAAATTACAAATTAAACCTAGAATAACAAAATTCTATAGTGATGAAATTACCGGATATTGAGATATTTTGTGGTAGATTAAAAGAACTATTTACAAGAAACCATGTCTGAACGAGTCTCAATTACTGACCAAGTGCCTAGTAAGTTTGCGTTTGAATTGAATTTTATTTCGACAGTCCCTGATGCTAGCACGTAACGAATTCCAGAGTCTTGGCAGGGCTATTGTGAAAGAGGATGAGTATGAGGAGGTGCGATGGGATGGTATTGTTAGTATTGTTTCATGGCGAGAGCGTGTGTTCAGATTGTGGTGGGAAGAAAGGTAAGTGAAGCGAGACGACAGGTACGAAGGAATAGAAGAGTTCAAGATTTCGAAGAGAAAGAGAAGTGAATGTAAATTTCTTTTCTTATCTAGTTTAAGCCAACCTATTGCTTCCAGGGATGGGGTAATATGATCATATTTACGAACATTGCTTACAAAACGTAGCCTACACACAAGTTATGTGCACGTTGAAGTTTCATTTTGTTGTCGCTGGAAAGATCAGTCAGTAAAATGTCAGCATAGTCAAAATAGGGAAATACAAGGGTCTGCACAAGGGACTTTTTTAAGCAAGAGGGAAGATGAACATTTATCCTTTTTAGCACATGAATAATAGAATATACTTTTCTGCAGGTTTCTGTGATTTGCATGTCCCAGTTGAGATTATTATCCATGTGAATCCCAAGATTTTTTACCGAAGAACTGAAAGGGATATGAATATGTTACAATATTAGATTATAGTAGTATGCTTTCAACCGGACGTAGTGTGTCACATTTTATAGTGCGTCCGCTCAAATGAGAGCCACTTGGAACATGCGATTGGACACATTTACCGCAGGGAGCAAGTAGACACGCGACTCCGAGCAGGTTCCATGTAAACAACGCTGCGTTGCCATCTCTTTCTGAAGACTGGAGCGAAACTTCGTGTGCGTCTTGTAAATACAGAAATAAAACACGAACACCTCCTATTCGGAGTCCGTTGAGTCACTATTTAAATCAACTACACAAGATTCCAAGCTAGCTTCTAAGGAGAGATAATCACTTTCTTTTGTCTTCACATGTTCGATTTATTTCACCCACTGCGTTTTATTATTAATGTCATCCATCACATTTACTATTAAATCACGTACTTCTTGAACAAATGGCGGCCGGGTAGCTCAGTTGGTAGAGCAGCTGACTACGGACTGGAAGGTCCGGGGTTCGAGCCCAGGTGGTGACAGGATTTTTTCTCGTTGCCAAACTTTGAGAACGGCCCCGAGGTTCACTCAGCCTCCTATAAAATTGAGTACCGGGTCTTTCCCGGGGGTAAAAGGCGGTCAGAGCGTGGTGCCGACCACACCACCTCATTCTAGTGCCGAGGTCATGGAAAGCATGGGGCTCTACCTCCATGCCCCCCCAAGTGCCTTCATGGCATGTTACGGGGATACCTTTACCTTTTTACCTTTTTACTTCTTGAACAAATATGTTTCACAATCCATTTTCTGACCGAACATTTCTTTTCAGTTCCGACCAAACGAATTCTATGGCATTGGGACAACAATGGTATGGGGGCAGTCGTAGTACAAGATGGCCGTATTTCGATGATAGTTCGTCAATTACATAAATCTTTTTCCTGTAATAGCTACGTTTTATCTCTTGTAGCAGACGTAACTTTGTTATTGGGACTGGCGTGGGCAAAGGGTGTTATTTTCACGATTTAATGACATATATTGTTGGTCTATTGGTAGGTATGGGATTCACAATACGGGAATGGTATGGGGCATTATCCATAATGATGACAGACGGTTCTTCCAGTCGTTTTAGCAAACATTCCTCAAACCATTCTTCAAATATTTTAGAATTCATAGTCCCACGATAATCAGCCGGGACATCACACATACTTTGGTGGGTAACGAATAATGCTCCTGGAATGAAACCATTTCTTCCCCCCGCATGTAAAATTACCATTCGTTGTCTTTAACCAGAAGAAAAATTGTCATCACAATAACTTGACCCATCGCACCAAAGACACTTTACTCCGTCATGGGTATCAGACCATATTTCGTCTAAGTATTCTTCTTCATAACCCAGTTGTCGATAATACTCTATACTCCGTAAATACGAGGAACGCCACATCCGTATTCGTAATGATTGCATTGCTGCGGGTTGAGATCCATGAATTTTATATTTAAACCCCATTGAATGTAATAGTTCCAGTAAAGTATTTCTTTGATACGGAAACTCATATTGGGTAGCTTGTATTTTATTACGCATTGCAAGTTTATTTGACGTTGGAGCTATTTTATTTTTGATTTATATTATATGGAACACAAAAGCCACAATATACATATGAACTTGTTCTCGGAGCACTGATTTAGATCTGTCAACAGCGCTGGCTTACCAAGAATCAGCTGCGTGCTTCAAGACAAACACCTGACGCCTCCCTCCCAAGGTAGGTGCAAGTGGCTCTCATTTGAGCGGACGTACTATATTACGAGGAACTATACAAAGCCTATTGCATAACCGAAGTCAGAAGTTTTTACCTTATATCATACACCTGCATTTTGCATGCAAAGTGTTCACGTGGGCTAGGACACACAGATCAACATATCTAATTACGCATTTCAATTTTAAAAATGTATTCAAACATAGTGATTATAAGTGTCTGTGCACGTTAAGTGTAGATGTTTACAAACAATATCATTATGGCAATTGCATGTACACACGTGCCTCGGTCCGATTTTCCAACGAACAAAAGAGCAAACAAACAACAGAAAAAAATATTTGTCACGTAGATGACACATTCTTTCTTATACATATAACACATTTCACAATTCAGATGTTCATTATGTTGTGAACAAAATTAAGGCTGGTTCACAATAAAACGGGAACGGAAACGACAACGAGAACGAGCGCGGAAATATTGTTAAAGTAAATGTATTTAGATGTGAGCATTTGAAATTAACTATTGTGAACACTCGCACTTAAATGCATTATTTCCGTTCTCGTTCTCGTTGTCGTTTCCGTTTTCGGTTTATTGTGAACCAGCCTTTACAGCTTACAGCTATTTCCTTGAACTATTATTAATTCAATAAGCACTTAACCTCAAGACGAACTTTCGTTTTGTAGATTGTATTAAAGATATTACGAGGTTCATTTCATAAATAATAATGCACAGGTTGGTAGAACTGTGAAGTGGATGACGCAACACTAATGCAAAATTACGTCAGTTACAATTGGAGCCTTAAAGAAGTATAGTGAGGGTCACATAAGAACAGTTCCTAAATAGCAAATATTGCCGTCTTGTCAGTGTTGCCAACTGTTACCAGATACCACACGATCCTACGTACTAAATGACTTATTTACTCACCGTACTTTACTTTTATGTTGGAAGGTTATTCTAAATAATTCAATAATTTGTAACATATTTTCGTAGGCAAACTATACGAGAAAGAGATCAATATATCAAGTATTTTGTCTGGCAATACGAAATTCATTGGTTTGACTAAACAATTTACTCACGAGATCTAACCTAAAAATGTATTTTGTTTGACCACATGAAATTATTAGTACTAACTCCGAAAACTTACCTGACTATAGTCTTGAATTATATCCACAACGCAACACATAAAATAACTATTACGTATTAATATTAATATTAATATTAATATTGTTATTAATTAATTATTAGTATTTTCCCGTTATTATTCGGTTGAGAAGCTTTTGCCATCCAGTCTGCTGTCAAAAAATCTGAAAGTTAGAATTTATAAAACAGTTATATTACCGGTTGTTCTTTGTGGTTGTGAAACTTGGACTCTCACTTTGAGAGAGGAACATAGATTAAGGGTGTTTGAGAATGAGGACCTTAGGAAAATATTTGGGGCTAAGAGGGATGAAGTTACAGGAGAATGGAGAAAGTTACACAGCACAGAACTGCACGCATTGTATTCTTCACCTGACATAATTAGGAACATTAAATCCAGACGTTCGAGATGGGCAGGGCATGTAGAACGTATGGGAGAATCCAAAAATGCATATAGAGTGTTAGTTGGGAGGCCGGAGGGAAAAAGACCTTTAGGGAGGCCGAGACGTAGATGGGAAGATAATATTAAAATGGATTTGAGGGAGGTGGGATATGATAGTAGAGACTGCATTAATCTTGCTCAGGATAGGGACCAATGGCGGGCTTATGTGAGGGGGGCAATGAACCTCCGGGTTCCTTAAAAGCCAGTAAGTAAGTATAGGTCTTAAATAATGTAGTCCACACCTGTCAAGTAACGGTTAGCACGTCTAGCTGCGAAAGCAGGTGGCCCCGGGTTCGATTCCCGGTCGGGGCAAGTTACCTAATTGAGGCTTTTTCGTGGTTTTCCCTCAAACCCAATATGAGCAAATGCTGGGTAACTTTCGGTGTTGGACCCCGGACTCATTTCACCGACATTATCATCTTCATCTCATTCAGACGCTAAATAACCTAAGCTGTTGATAAAACGTTTTAAAATAACCTACTAAAAGAAAAAAAGAAAATAATAAATAATGTATGTAATCAATTGCTTAACAAATTTAAATAAAATGTATTTATGTACATGGAAAATGCTATTAACACTTCTACCTTTCTCATTATGAAAAATAATGAGTGTACGCCTATAAACAGGTTTCGCTTAGTACGACGCCGTTACAAAAGTGGAATGGGCAAGTAATAGCCGGCTTACCGGTGATTCAGCACGTCAGCTTTCGGTAGTAACATCTCGCTACTAAATACTGTTCCATCAATTGACTGGAAAGGCTTGAGAAAACACAAAATTTAAGTTGTCTCCTGGAATAGAATCCCGGATCTCCCGAATAAAAGGAGGACGTGTTAACCATAACACCACCATGCTCGTTGACAAGTTATCTAGGATGTAAGGATAAACACATAAAAATTATAAATTTGAATGTTAAAAATACGTTCAAGTACAATGTCATTAGTAATGTCTGGCACGTTACGTATTGACCAGTTTCTTAAGACCAATTTTTTTTAAGAATCTCATTACAAACATGATATTAATAACACGTGCATTGGTCCGCTGTTTAAATGATGACGAAAGAAAAACAATGGAAGAAAAATAAACGCCAGGAGGTTCTCTTTCGCATTCTTTGAATTAAATTGCTCGTTAGAAAAACTGTGGAATTTCGAGCATTGTAAAAATCACTCACACACAGTCACACACATACAGAGTGTCCCATTTACATTGAACACCAAAATAACTTTGTACGCAAGCACCAATGAAAAATTGTTTCATACAATGTAACAAACCTCCTACATCTATATTAAGTATTAAATTACATAATTCTCATTGTTGTCTTATACAGTGTAAATGTCCGATTATTAAAGAGTCCTCTGAAGTTAATAAGTATTTAGGCATAATTTTCGATAATCGTGTAAAATGGAACCAACACATTAATTACCTTTGTAATAAATTGCGTAAAATAGTATATTATTTTGTTTTATTGAGGAATTACTTGTCAATAAGTTTATTACGCACAATATATTTAACTTTATTTCAATCGGTAATTATGTATGGAATTATAGGATGGGGTAGCTCATTTAAATCCAATTTTAATCCACTTTATTTATTACAGAAGAAAATAATGAAAATATCTTCATAAACCTATTGATTTTCCATCTCAAAATTCGTTTTAGACTTTAATGTACTTAACGTAAGACAGATTTATTATATTGTATTAATAAAATTCATACATAAAAATCGAAATAATTTTGAATTGTATTCTCATAGTTATGAAACAAAAGGTATGAATTCTTTAAGATTGTTTGAACCAAAATGCAACACTGTTACAGTATTTAATCAAAGTAGTAATTAAGGCCCAAGAATATATAACAAATTTATATTTATGGGTAAATATCCTAATCTTGTCAATTCTAATAGTTCTAGTATTAAATTTAAAAAGTTATGTATGGATTTTATATAAATTGAAAAATTGTTAATTTAAATTTATATACTGTAATTGCATAGTAGACATAAGGCAAATTGTACTGTATACTTATTAATTTCAATTCAGGAATCCGCCCCTGAGCACGAGTTCTCCTCTTTCAGGGGCGAGCTAAAGTTTTTTCTATATATAATATATGTTATGTTATAATTATTAGCAAAATAATAAATAAATAAATAAAATACAAAAGGTGTACAACTGAAAGGAGGAAATAATACTGATGTGGAGGCAAACTTGTACTTAGGCAGTGGCGGTTCCTCGGGGGAGGGAAGGGAGGAACGTCCTCCTCACATTTTCTTCTTTTGAAAGTAAATACCAAATAAAATATGTGCCCTGAAATTCGAGGAAGATTCGATCATTTTTAAGTTCACAGCTATAAGAAAAACTCGGTTGATCGAGTTTTAAACGACGCGCGCTCATGTGCTGTATAAAACTGTAAGAAAGATGCGAGATTGTCTGTGTGGAGGAAAGGCACTCCATTCCTCCTCTACTGCAGTTAACACACATAGACAACAGCGGACTAGCGGCCAGAGAAAGCAGCAGAGTTTTAAAGCAAGTAAATGAAACTCTAACTCAAATGTAACACCTGCAACAACTTCTACATAGGACAGACAGGCAGATCATTTCAAACACGTTACAAAGAACACATCACTGCTATAAGAAAATTACAAAACACCTCCACATATGCAGAACACATCACAAATGGTAACCACACCCACAGAGACATCAAGACAGACATGGAAATACTACACATCCAACCAAAAAGCCAGAAACTAAACACACTAGAACAATATGAAATATACAGACACATGAAAACACACCCCAACGAAATTCTCAACACACAACTCAATTTCAGAACACACACACTCTTTGACTCTACATTACACCACACGAACACACCCTCACAGGAAACAAAACAAGAGGCGCCAAGACCAACAACGACCAGTTCTGAGGATGACCCATAAAAGGTCGAAACATGTGAACAAGGTACGTTAGAATTTAACACAAGAAAGTCTTATCATACATATTCCGATCCTATATAAGTTACTAGAGCTTTCGGTAAATAATGGCAACAAGGCCGTAAATCAGCGCTCCTAGCGGTGAGCAACAGAATCGTTTAGTATGTAATATAGGAGCGATTGTTGCATAAATGTGGAATATCAAAAGTCTTTAAGTAACCATATTTATGATTTGTATTAAGTAATACCGCCCTAAAAATATTCAGTAGGTATAAACAAAGATGCTTCATAAAAATACAAATTCAAAGAGAGAGAAAATGGAACTCGGTGCTTTAAGGCATTAAAAGAAGCTTATGGGAAATGAAGTTCTTCTACAATGAACTAATACAAGATGGGTGGAAGCGAGGCATTCACTTTCAATCAAGAGCTGACAACCGAAGAGTTTTAGATCAATCAGTTAGAAAGACATCCAGAAATGAATGCTGCAGATGAAGTCCGCCATATTCCAAGGATTTTATTTTATTGGGTTATTTTACGACGCTGTATCAGCATCTAGGTTATTTAGCGTCTGAATGATATGAAGGTGATAATGCCGGTGAAATGAGTCCGGGGTCCAGCACCGAAAGTTACCCAGCATTACCCAGTATTGGGTTGAGGGAAAACCCCGGTAAAAACCTCAACCAGGTAACTTGGCCCGACCGGGATTCGAACCCGGGCCACCTGGTTTCACAGCCAGACGCGCTGACCGTTACTCCACAGGTGTGGACTCCAAGGATTTGGCAACGTATTGTTGATATGGTAGGAGACTATATTTGAAGTATGTAATGTCAAAAGTAACATAAATTCAGTGTGAAATATTAACTATGTTGGCATTACTTTTAAAATGTCCTGGTATGTATGTATATATGTATGTATGTATGTATGTATATATGTATGTATGCATGTATGTATGCATGCATGTTATGTATGTATGCATGCATGCATGTATGTAGTTATTAACACTACAATTGGGTATACATCCGGTGGCAGTGATATATAATATACAATAGTTACAATTATATGAAATAAAATAAAATAAACGTAAATGAAATAAAATGAAATAAACGTAAATCTATAAATAGTAGATGCAATAAACCTAGGACTTTAAATAAAAACTATCCTATAATAACGCCTACGATAAGCAAAAGTAAATCTAACTTATAAGTACTTCTATTTCACCCAACTATTACCAATTTAAGTAATCACATATCACCATAATTAATTACATACCAACTTAATTACATATAATCTTAATTAATTAGGGGAGAGTCGGGTAGTATCGGACATCGGGTAATATCGGACAGTGCATTTCTTTCATCTACCACCATATGGTAGTACCTGAATGACATGGTTACGTTTCTCTATGCGACATCACAGAAACGTAACCATGTCAATCAGG
This sequence comes from Periplaneta americana, assembly GCF_040183065.1. NCBI lineage: Eukaryota > Metazoa > Arthropoda > Insecta > Blattodea > Blattidae > Periplaneta > Periplaneta americana. The sequence continues at coordinate 161,079,614 of NC_091122.1, read as the reverse complement.
TACTATCATCGTGTGGTAGATGAAAGAAATTCACTGTCCGATATTACCCGATGTCCGATACTACCCGACTCTCCCCTACATATCACCTTAATTTATTTACATATCAACTAAATTACATATCATCTTAATTAATTACATATCAACTTAATTAATTATATATCAACTCAATTACATGACACAACTTAAATAATTAAACTGCACCTCCAATTCCATTTTCAGTCTAATCTTCTCAACCTTTCCTTAAATGTATTGATTTTAAGATGACCACCGTGAAAGATTGCCGCAGGTAAGCTGTTCGAGTCTACTATTGTGCGGTTAACAAAGGGAAATTTTGACACGTTCGTTCTTTGTTTTCTACATTTAAACTTCCTAATATGATCAGCCCTTCCTAAGTATGATGGTGTTGCTAATCTAGCATTGATATCGGTCCATGCTTTGTGTCCCATTTGTGCCTTAAACAATGCGGTGAGTCTGGTTTTTCGTCGCCTTGATTTGAGAAGTTCCCACCCTAAGTCTTTTACTATCTCCTCACCATGTCCCTTCCCCATTTTGACATATTTTGCTGCCTTGCGTTGGACCTTTTCTATTGAATCGATTTGGCTTTGTCTGTACGGATCCCAACCTACTGCTCCATATTCCATAATTGGGCGAACAAGGGTTTTGTACGCTAATTCTTTTGACTTTCGGTTAGATTTCTTCAGAATACGCATAGAGAAATGTAGTGCTTTCCAGGCTTTCCTTGTGGTATTAGTGACTTGTTCCTCCCAACTCAGTTTGTTACTTAACCCAACCCAATTTGTAACTTATAAACGTATAAAGAAAAAAAATCATGTTCGTTATATATTAATTTATACTTATTTTAAACGTGGAAACCTGAGAGGAAGGAGAAGGACAGAAGGAAGAAGAACTATTTTATGCATTACTTCCTCTGTCTGCAAACTTGATCCTCATGTTGGACATTTCAGCTTGTCTTTCACACGTAACAGAGAAAAATTATATTAAATCTGGGCCAACTGAAGCAACACGCTAAAGGCTTTTGTTTCAAAATGACAGCAAAATATTCTTCCATTGATATATTAATTGAGAGGTATACACAAAATGTCAAAATCATAATATAATGGTATTAATACTACAACAATTCCTATCTTTGTTTTGAGTGACATACTTCTAGCACGTATTGAGACAGAAAAAGGAGAGGGAGAGAAACAGAGAGAGAGAGAGAGAGACAGCTCCGATTTGTTTTCTATTATGTTCATACGAGTACAATGTCATTATTTGCTGAAGACAATGGACTTGTCCGTGACAGCTATATTCTTATAAATGTCGGTCCTCTAAGTATAATATAACATTCAATAACGTTATATATATTTCTAACAGAAAGAAGGTAAGAAGACAGAATTATAATGTGAAATACTCGTCCAAACTTTTTGCCCTTTTGTTTTTGTAAAAAAGTACATTTCACTAAATCGATTGATATAGGGCAGTGATGTCAAAGCAAGCGCATTTTTCTGACCCTGACGTTGTCGCGAGCATCAAGCGCTACTTTGGAAGGAGGAATAAGCAGCCTGTTGGATTAAGAAAACAGTGGTGCACAAACTTCAAACGGAACGTGAAATTTTATGTCGTTAATTTTGCATGGCTTCTTTCTATTTGATATTGTCTATATTGTCTGTAAAACAAAAGTATTTACACCAATTTCTTAATATTGCAATTGTGTTTTAAACATTAATAACATGATAAAGAGTTAACAAGGAATAATCACATAAATTCCATAGTACCTAAAACTATACTATACTAAGCGAATAAAACACATCATTCATAAAGAAAGTGATATCCATAAAAAAAAAGTGATTGAGTATGACATGGTAAGTTGGAATTGATATTGATGGTATCTTTAGCCTTATAAAAGTAATAAATGAACTAATCAAATAGTACATTATGCAACGAGCCTATAATGAAGGTAATTAAGAAGTGAGTATGGATATTTATGAAACGAGCGCAAGCGAGTTTCATAATTTTCATACGAGCTTCTTAATTACCATTATAGGCGAGTTTCATACGACTTTTTATGCTCGACCATATTTCTAACTTGATATTATTAATTTTTTAGCAATGTCCCGTATGTTGTGAGATGTGCGCAGACGCGAAAGTATTGATTTTTTCCGAGGAACAGATGTTCACATTGACCTTGCTAGGCCATAAGAACCTACAGAGATAACACTGAAATTAAATTAGACATTGAAAAACGAGATGACAAATTGAATTTATTTGAATATTATTTACAATTAACGCTAATTATTATAGTAACAGAACATAGGGCTAACTTTCTGCGACAGTATTGGATTTCCAGCCTCCGTGACTTTTCGCTAATTCTCTTTCGATTGCATATCCGAGAATAATCTATACTTGCGGTTTTATAACGGTAGAAAGCTGACCTGTCATTGGCTGAACAGTTGTAACCTGAGTCGTCATTGGCTGAAAGACCTGACCTTTAATGAGTAGGTGTACTTTAATGACATGCATTACAGGTCTGCTACCAGGTGTATAATTACTACATTTCGGCATGGTCGAGCATAAACAATATTATAGTACGAAGAAAAGTTACCTAGCTACCGCATATGTTTTAAGTGTAACTAATATTCCATAACAAAACTCTTATCGCATTATGCTTTTAAGGTGAAATTGGTGCGCAACTTCCAATCATTAGAATATTCATTTATTTTCTCGATATCTGCTGAAGCTACTGTATAGAGCTGACATTTTTACAACATATTGGCACATGTCTTTTGCTTATGATGTAAGAGTAGTTGCTTTGTTAATTTATTTCCATACAAACATAAATTTTCCATGCGAATACTTTCAAAATTTTTAATACAGTATCTTCAGTAATACGTATTTACGGTATATTACATTTACGAAAACATTATTTCAGTACCTGTAAGGCTACTAAATAAATAGGCCTATATCTGAAAATTTCACTTTCCTAGAAAAAAAAGTTGAAAAAATATTCCTTTTGAATAAAAAAACAAACTTGTGAAAAATGAGCATTGAAATTAAAACTTACATTCTCATAATGCACTTAGACTTCTCAGCCAAATCTAAACATTAACATGGATACAGTTTTAATAAGTCCTCTCCTCTTTATCTATTGAATCAGTGCTGGCCATCCCTGAATATAGCTCGAAAAAGCGGCATATAGTACCTCTTTCGTATGTCTTTTTCCTTTCCGCTGTAAAGCGCTCAGGCTCTCCTGATCTCTAAAGCGCGCGCTTGCTCCTATGAGCATCAATTGACATTACTGATGTAGGGTAACAATAATGATCTTATAATCCGTCTTTTGCACAGATATAACTTAAACATTATATTCTTAAGAACAATGAGACTGGACATGACCCTATTGCAGGTTGCGGCTTCAATAAACAGCTCAATCATCCTGTGAATCGTCACACATCCCGTCGCCCGGTGGTCTGTAGTTGAATGCAATCTTAAGAAATATTTATTCTGTAAGTTTTGTTAGTTTGTCTAGTCAGTTTGTTCTACATTGTATTATTTTTTGTCATAGTGTTCGTTTTATTTCCTAACATCTTTATTTAATCCACACCTGTGGAGTAACGGTTAGCGCGTCTGGCCGCGAAACCAGGTGGCCCGGGTTCGAATCCCGGTCGGGGCAAGTTATCTGGTTGAGGTTTTTTCTGGGGTTTTCCCTCAACCCAATACGAGCAAATGCTGGGTAACTTTCGGTGCTGGACCCCGGACTCATTTCTCCGGCATTATCACCTTCATATCATTCAGACGCTAAATAACCTAGATGTTGATACAGCGTCGTAAAATAACCCAATAAAATAAAAAAAACATCTTTATTTCTAATACTATTGTGTTTCGTGCAGCATTTAGCATCACTGTGGTTGTTTAGTCAACTGTCAAAAGACAGGTCTGAACCTCACAAGTGATACCAAGAAGGCACCACTTATGAGGCAACTAGGCCAGGAGATAATTTGGTAGGGTGGTTAGTTCCTTTCCTCCTCCATTGCATACATCGCCCAATAGCTACATATTACACTAGTCAGACTTCAGATGCATACGAGAAACTTAATTTCTTCTTTTTTAATTTTATTTGTTTTATTGGGATTCAAATTTCTGTAAATTTTAATTTTTATACATAGTGGAAGTGAAATAGCCCTACACTTTTTCAAAGTGAATAGATCATGTTGTATGTAACAAAATGTATAGGGGAGAGTCGGGTAGTATCGGACATCGGGTAATATCGGACAGTGAGTTTCTTTCATCTACCACACGATGATAGTACCTGATTGACATGGTTACGTTTCTGTGATGTCGCATAGAGAAACGTAACCATGTCATTCAGGTACTACCATATGGTGGTAGATGAAAGAAACACACTGTCCGATACTACCCGATGTCCGATACTACCCGACTTTCCCCTAATACCATATTGGTGGAAAGTTAATAGTTTTCTCAGAAAAACGTTTTTTCGCAAATGTTTAACACCCTGTTATTCGATAATAATTATTATTTCCAGTAAAATCGTGATTTTTGTCCATATCGATACAAAATCTAATAAAGAATCATTTATCTCTCTGGTGTATTTCAATATTGTATACGGTTTTCGTGTCAATTTAATTAAAAAACCACTAATTTCAAGCCACTGCACGATGCGAGCAGATTGCAACATCGAGTCAGAGGCCACCGGCATAGCTCTGTAGGTTAAGGCGCTTGCCTGCCGATCCGGCGTTGCGTTCGGGCGCGGGTTCGATTTCCGCTTGGGCTGATTACCTGGTCGGGTTTTTTCCGTGGTTGTCCCCAACTATAAGGCAAATGTCAGATAATCTATGGCGAATCCTCGGCCTCATCTCGCCGAATATCATCTCGCTATCACCAATCCCATCGACGCTAAATAACCTTGTAGTTAATGCAGTGTCGTTAAATAATCAAGTAAAATTTAAAAAAAATTAAATCGAGGCAGAGAGCAGCTCACCTAGCGAGACAGACCAAGTTTGTTGACCTCTTACATCTGTATCACGAATAGAGTGTGTTAGCGGCGATGTTGCCGGACTGCTGAAACTTCCAACTTAATTTTATAATTAATCGTGCATCTAATCACAAAACGTAATATAGGTTTTCTATTAATTTAAGTGTACCCTATCGTCCATTTCAATCTCGAAGGTTATTAATTTGTATTTAACCTTACAAGTCATAGCTTTTGTGTTTGGTTTCTGTATCTTAACCTGTATTTCGCAAATTAATTCAGTATTTCATTTTTTTCATTTTTTTCATTTTTTAGGTCACCTATGGTCTTGATCCCAGTGAATACTGTACATGTGATTTTATGCCGTGTTGCTAACGAAATATTTATTCCTGGATCTATTCCAATTCGGCATTTCTTCATAACATCATTAATATAAGTGTTATAAAACGTGAGTGAGCTTTATTTTGAAAACTGTAACCATTAATTTGCAATTAGAGTTCAGCTAAAATATTTCAGACAACATTTAACATAATAACAGATCACGTTTAATGATGTTCGAGATAGTAGATATTTTTTCTGCTACAAAGCTTTTATATTCAGTTTCTAAAGTGTTCGGCTTAGCCCCATATTCGTGCAGGCTCAAGGATAACACGTACATTATAACATCTTCAACCATGTTAAGTGCTCTGTGGTCTTGTGCAGGTATTATTATTCTTTTGGGTTTATTCGCACACATAACTATATATAAATTCTTTCGAATTAGAGGTTTGACTGTCAGCTTTCTGTGGGTATTTGGATTTCAGAAAATATCTTTACTTTCTAGCTGTCTATTTTTTCTTTTGCTTAACATTACAAACTTTAAGCGAAAGGTTAAGATCATCATGGAAGTTTTTTCAGTGTTTGATATAGTGTTATTTAGAAATAGAATGAAATATGTATATTACACAGAGTTTATAATTATTTTCTCTCAGTTTTTACTTATAACTGTATCTTTGGCTGGTATGATGTGGTACTATGCTTTCAATGATCCATCGTACAGAAATATCTTGTTTTGTGTTTATTACCTGTATGCCATAGCATTGAATAACATTGGAATGGTTCAGTTATTATTTTTTCTTAGGTTTTTAAGATACTGTTACAAAAGAATAAACGACGAGCTTGGAAAGTTGAAGGGTCATAATCTTACAACCACAAATCACTTTAATATATATGAAGAAAATTCTGTAACATTAAAGTTATCTAATATTTCTGTCCTAAGATCGCTTCACTTTAAACTGTTTGAATTATCGAGACTTATCGACTCTTTGTATGGGCACCAAATGTTAATAGAAACGGCAAACAATTTCATCTCGTTCGTTACAGTTGTTGATCTTCTCTTGGTGATTTTTGATAGCGAATGGCACGTTTCAATACTTATGTATTATCCTTCGTGGTTAATGTATTACTCTTGTATGTTAACCATCGTAATGTCGACAAGTCAATCAACAGCCAAAGAATACAGGAACATTTTGCAGACTCTCCATAAACTACTACTGTTACCTAATTTGAGTCAAGCTTCTGCAAAACAATTGTCCTTATTTGCAGACCAAGTCCGTAATAACCAACTTCAATTCACTGCTAGTGGAATATTTCCCTTGAATTTATCAACCCTACACTCAATTTTTGCAGCATCGTCAACGTGTATTATTATTATAGATGAATTAAGACATTCCTGAAGAGGAACGAAGTGTATGTGAAGTATAAAATAAATAGTTATGAATTTAAAACTTTGTGAGACCCAAAGTGCTGAAAAGTTGGTGTCTTCAAGGAAAATAAACTTCGTCATTATATGCAGTATGATTGATAAGAAAATATAAAAATTATATGGGTGTGATGTACAAATAAAAACAAGATTAAAACGCCTTATAAAACTTTTTCTGAAAGTGCTTTATTTCAGAGTTCTGTCTCAGTGAAATGGATAGGTCGAGGAGGACCAGTTGGTTGGCCAGCCAGTTCACCGAACATGAATCTTGTTCACTTCTACTTATGGATTCGTCTGAATCCACTGAAATTCCAGACAGAGCAGAGTGTGGCGACAGTTAAACATAGCTGTTAAAGTTTTCAAGAATTACTTGACCATATGATGTTACAAAATCACTACGGCGACGAGCACTAAGTGATCAGGAAAATAATTTCGAACACTTATTATGTAATTATATTATAATTTTTGTAAACTTCTTGAGAGAGATTATTTCAGTTTGTGTTGAGATTGTTACTGCTTCTTTGCCACATAACTCTGAAATAAAGGACTTTCAGAAGAATGTTAATAGGCTGTTTTATTCTTGTTTTTATTACTACGTTACACCCATCTAATATTTACACTTACCTATAAACCACCCTGTACTTTACACATTCCGAAACAATTCTCTCCACTATCATGTTATCAAGTGATATTTTTTACATATTTTCTTCAACTATCATTTGCATTATATCTTAAATATAAAACGGATACTTTACCCACAAATGGTAATTACACTGAAAAACAAGAATTTTGCTCCGACTTAAAATAATTGGTGTGCGCTGAATCCGAAAATGCATCCCTTTTCTTCGTATCACGTAAGGTTTTTAAGATATACTATGATTTCACTTTTCGATAAGCGCTCCCCCAGGAAACATCTGGCGAGGGTTGGAGTTGTAAACCATAACGAAAACTAATGCATTTTATAAGTTTATGACTTATTTCCGGTTTCTTATGGTGTTGACATGTTCTTTCGTACTTCTAATAAATAAACAGATATATTTGTCCCTTCTATTCAGTAAATTTCATAACAGTTCAAAGTGAGACCTACGCAATGAAGAAACAAGAGTAGGCCTATGGTTTTCAGTATTTAAAAGAAAAGCTTACCACTGTGAGTACAGGCAAACTAAAAAAGGGCATTTTCATTGGTCCACAAATTAGCAATGTTTTGGCCGACTCTTTGTTTGGAGAAAAACTTTCTGTTACAGAATAATGCCACAGCCCGCTTTCAAAGTTGTTTGCTCAAATTTCCTTGGAAATTCTAGGGCAGACAACTACATCGAATTTGTGGAAACCATGTTAAATGCATATGAGTAAATAGGGCGTAATATGTCTCTCAAAATACACTTTTTACATTCTCATTTTGATTTCTTCCTCCTATACTTGGAGCTGTAAGCGACGAGCATGGGGAAAGATTTCATAAAGAAATATCTGAAATGGAAAGGCGATGTAAAGGAACATCATTATTCAGCATGTTTGCAGACTATTGTTGGTTCCTTGTAAAAGACAGTCCCGGGTCTAGTTATAAACAGAAGTTATCCAGAAAATCCTTTTAATTTGTTCAAGTTAAAATTCCGATATTTTTCTCATTATACACATGAAATATTTTTATTGTTTTGTTTTTTGTGTTTTAAACTTTGCAACATCATTTTTGTATCCAGTACACATTTTTCAAGTATTATAAGGCATTTTGAATCCCTAGTGTGTTGTAATTTTATCAAGAGCAATGAAAAATAAAAAAATTCAGTCTTTTCATAAAAAATTCAATTCACTTTCCCCGGAAAATGGTACGTGATGGAGCAATTTGGATTTTAAATTCAGATTTAGGACACATATTAGTAATATTCACCTATTTTTATTTCTGAGCAAGATAAAAAGTAAAAAAATTGTTGTTCAGTGTTACACTGGTCAACAATGATTTTGTTAAATGTACAATTTCTGCTGTTTCTTATGTAATGCCAACTGCCGATTCCAAAATTGAAGTGAGAATTTTTCTACCCCCACCATTTTTTTTTGTAATTTTAGAAAAATTGATTTATTTTTATTGCTAATACAGTCCTCAACATGCTAATCGAAATGAAACATTTCAAATATTTTATTGTATTGCTTTAACAATTATTGATTTATAACTTTAGATTTCTGTTGCCTGTGAAGTCAGAATTCATAAAAATGAATTTTATTCCTCATAATAATAATTCTCAGTTGAGTTGGAACTTACAATCATGAAACAAGTTTCATAACCCATGTTTTCTTTATTCTAATTTTATGTGTGGTAAAAGTACATCTTAGAGAGTGAAACATACCTCGAAATACCGTGTAAATCACAAACAATTTTTGTTATTTGTTTGGTTAATTAATTTTGAAAGCACACAGGTGAATTTTGCAATACTAGTTAAAAGAGCTTACAATTGTTCTTCGATTGCAAAATACGTGAGGACAGGAACTGGGTCCCTGAAATCTGTTGTACTCCATGTAATTCTATTAGCTTAAATGGTTGACTAGAAGGATCTCGTCATATGCCTTTTCCAGTTCTAATGGTATGCCAAGAACCTAAGAATCATTCAAAAGACTGTTCCTTTTTAGGAATCACAGATCAGAAGATTACAGAGAACTTGTCAGCGAGCTGATTCAGAACTATAACGTGATGGGATATCAAGTATCTCTCAAAATCACTTCTTAGATGCTCATCTATTTTTTTCTTTCCTCAGACCCTTCGGGTTTGTTACAAGGCATCAATAGTAGAGAAGTCTGATGTACCTACATTTCATATAATTACTCAAAAAAACCTGGGTGACAGAGAAATTTTGAAAACAAATCTGAAATCAGCACGAAAAATGCTATAAGAATCACAAATTATTTATATTTTAACAAAAAATATGTTTAATTTTGTTGACCAGTGTTATTAAGAGAAACAGAGCTCTTGATACCTCGTTTTTTGGATATATATTTATTCTCGTAATATACTGTACTTTTATGTAATGGGCATAAGAAAATGGACATTACATTTCTAGGCATTATAAAATAGGTCTCATGTATGTGTTTCATTTAAAAGCAATATAGGCTACATGTGGAAACAAAATACAATACACCTGTGAAGAAAATATCTTGTAAATATTCATAGGTACATAAAAAGCTGTATAGTAACATCAACTACGTGATAGACTATAAAAAAGTCTGTCGATTCGTATGTATATTTATTCAGATTGAAATATTATTACGCAATTCCCACTTCATACGACAACCAATACAAGTATGTTTAAACATGTATCTTAAGTAATTCTAATCTGTTTTATGAGCGATATACAAGGAATAGGTTTCCCGGCTCTAGTAAATTATGACAAATAATTTATTTACAGCTGCGAATTTCAAACCAAAAGATAACACTGGGTAACAAATTTTGAGCAACTTCTTGTTTCTTCTGATTTTTTGGTTTCATATCGATAAATCACACACGCTGAGTTCAGAAATATCAGTATTTTCAATGTAGCATCAATAGTTCTTTGGGAAATTAAGTAATATGCATATTTAATAGAATAATGACTATATAATATAATATTTACGATGGACAATATATATTTATACAATAACAGTCTTGAATTAAGTATGTTAGAAATGCAGATGTGATCGTGCTTTCCTTTTGTGTTGCTGATTACTGTCCCTGACCAAACCCCACACATAGTCTCCATTCATGGCTGTATCCCGCAATATTGTGCGAAAGTTTGATGCCGCTTCCTATATTTTGTGATCCTGCTTCCGTCAAGCAAATTTCATACTTGTAGACCGGATGCTAGGAGCTCTGCTTTCGATTTTGGTAATTCAAGATCACGTACAAGTTCATCTAGTTCCTTCTGATTTCGAAAATAATGATTCTGGCTGAAACGGTCACTGTCACTAAAGTCTGAGTCACTTCCGGGGACGGGTAGCCTATATGGCGATACAAATTCGTTTGAGTCAACGGCTGGTGGTTCAAAAACTGGTAAATCTTGACCATGCGGGATAGGAGCAATAGAAGATGAGATATCCGGGTACTGCAATCTCCCTCGTTGTTTTAACTTTTTCAAAGATGACATATCGACCATGCAAAAGTAGCAATTGTCATGGTGGTTGGTTGGTTCCTTCCAAACTCTGGTAACAGCGAAAGGCATACATTTCCGAGATCCTCGTAGCCATCCTTCCAAAGTTATATTACAGGAACCACAACACACATGTTGTGCCCATGAAATGTCTTGGTCTCGTGTTGGTACTTGAAAGTAAGCATTGTGAGCTGTATAATATTTGGTGCCAGGTCTTGTGTTATGCTTCTTCTGCTTTGAACTGATGTAATATCCACAAACGTAACAGAAAGAGTCCGGTGAATTCCTGCTATCACCTCTAGAAGTCATGCTTCAACGTAGAACAAACATAATTAAGACTATCGTTATACTTCTAGAACTGTTATCATTTCACAAAAGTAATTACAGATTTTAAATCAGCGCAAAAAATTAAATCAGAAACAATTAAAATATCGAGAGAAACATTTTCGTTGTTACCCAGTGTAATCTTTTATAAGCATACTTACTGTTGATAATGTCCTCATTTTTGTGCAGCACTTTATAGTACAGGGACATCATTTTATTTTTACTTGCATTTTTATTGTACCTGCATTTCTGAATGTACTTCACTCTCACCCCTTCACTAATGTCCTTGCTCCCGTCAGACACACAAACTTACGGCCGCTGTTGCATTCGAAGTCTTCAAGCAGTGAAGTAAACACTGAAGTGTATAGTGTGTTTCATAAATATGATTGCGTTTTCTATAGAAGAAAGAACCTATATTAATAATATCGTACTAAAAAATTATATTCAAGAAACGATAAATTCAATTTCAGAGAATATGCTTCAAGATGTTTTTAATAATATGCGTACTGAATTGAAGCCTGCATTGTAATGAACGGCAACCATTTTCAACAACTTGTTTAAAAATTCGGATTAGCTTTTTTTGAATTGAGGTGGCTAGAAGCAAAGGAATGCTAGTGACATTTGTAATAACATGAGTTAAGTGCATCCAGTGTAAGCAAAAGTATCTAAAATTTTAGTGGCAAAGGGATATTTTAACCGCATCACACATTAAAATTTAAATAAAAATTTCACCGATTTTACGAAAGCTTAAATATTTAAACCCCATTTTCTCAAAAGTAACTTAAGTTCACTTACAGCCCTTTACTTACGACCCCCTCAATTTAAATGCACTCTCTATATTGTATGCTAACATCAATAATTAATATGCTAAATAAAGTAGACATTACATAACGAACATAGCCGCCTGAAAAGTTGAGTTTTTTTAAAAAAAATGTTACTACTCTACTGTATTTTGATAAATTCCGTAAAAGTGATGATCAAACTGAAAATCGTAATATCGTATTTCCCTATAACATAAATGGATACACTATTTTTCTCTCCTCCTATACCTAGTAAAATGATTTGTTTACACATTGCACTAGTAACATCAAACTCCTGTAATGGAAGGGGGGGCAACAGTGTTTCCGAGTATAGCCAGGTTAATGTTAAAAATGTTGGTAAAAATAAAGTGATGTCCCTGTATATAGCTTGCAGAGCGTAGCGGGTCCACCCCATCACTCGAGTTCACTGCATGAAGAGAGACAATTCGTAGCGCGACAGTCTATGAAGGGTTAAGACCGACATGCCGACTGTTGGCCTCACGTCCATATTCCTCAGCACAGGTGCACGATCATCCAACCAGTGGGGGTAATGTCCGGTCAGAAAGATAAGTGAAATTTACACTCTTGATGCGTGATCAATGAGATACGATACATGAAATGAAATCAACAAATATTCCTGTCAACCACATCAAGTAGTAGCTCAAAGGCAACATAGGTAGGTACCATCGTATCCCTTCCACTTTACCTACTGTCATCCTCTGAGGAGTTTAGTGCTGAGAGGAATGCGGTTCCGACTAGTCTAGCGCGGTACTGGAGTGGGAGGGAACAGTGACAGCGGCAGTCTGGAAGGAAGTACAATCATACTGAAAACATTCGCTCAATTTACGAGAGCATTATGCCTATTAGTTTTCTAACGTATTTTTGGCGAGATTGAGATATAACCATTCCTACTTACGTGTTCAGAGAAGGAAAGTATTGTAGAATATTTTATTTATTTATTTATTTATTTATTTATTTACTTATTTACTTATTTATTTATTTATCGAAAAAATCGAAAAATCGAAAGAGAATTGGGAGGACAAATTTAAAAGGTACGCAAAACGCGTCCTTGCAAGGGGTTGGGGGCTGTACAAAACTAAGTATGTGAGCTCTAAGCCTGTTGGCCACTAGCCTCACTCCGGGTTACGCTGCTCCACTGAAGGAGCTCTAGAAAATTTTGAAGGGGAAGCCGAAATTGGACGTAACCTCTTAGGTACCACATACGCGAGGGGGACTGAGATTTGATCAAGTGATCACGGAACGGGGCGAGGAGGAGATGGCTGGTGTTTGCCGTTAGGATGGCGAGACGCTGTTATCTGTTGTTCGATGACAAAGCATGTGAAGGCCGTCGGAAGAAGCGCCGTGAAATCTAAATCTGCAATTTGAGAGGTCCCTGTCCTTTCAAATTGCGACTAATTGAGTGACCTCGTATATTTAATTTATTTATCTATCTATTTATCTATTTATTTATTCTGGTGAAGTTAAGGCCATCACACCACCAGAAATACGAATACAATAAAATAAATAAAAAGAAAAATCATAATACAACTACAATAATATAAATGAAAAGAAGAATCATACTAAAAATTTAGTGATTAGTAGAATTGAATTAAATTTGTAAAGTAATCAATTTAAATATAGTGTAGGCTACTGCTGAACTCACTTGAGAAATAAAACTACTTGATTTGTATTTTAAGATATCACCAACAATTGATTTTCGCATGACATTGTAGGAATCTGTTTTTCACGATACCAATCACACATATTCTAAAATTCCAATAGAATAAAACCAAAAACTTTTTTACAGCATGTTTCCTTAAAAATGACTTGTAACGGTGAAATATTTAATATGAGTAATTCATATAATATTAGCATAGCTGACATCAGGGAGATGTTTGAGCAAAAATTGTAACAATATAGGCTATTTAATATATTAATAACAAAACCATATAGGCCTAGGTAAGCAATATGTATATGACATATTCACACACTACTACAAACTGAAGACTGCATATTTTTGGACGATTAATACTTCCCACTCCGCTCGGCTCGGCTTGGCTGTAGCAACAAAAGAATCTACCTGCAACCCCCCTCATCGATGGCAAGAATACCTCAGGTCCCAGCGCTAAACTCGTCGGAGAAAGACAGTACGTATATATCGCTTCCATAAAATTGCACCATGCTGAGTCCTTCATAGCAAGGATATAAATCCTGTAGGCAAGAAAACTTCTACATTTAGGAAGAAACCAAGACGGGTATATCGTGTTCAATGTCATAGTGAAAACCCCGCCTAAATTATAATTATTTCGAATAAATTAATATACAAAGGCTTTAAATGAGATATCTTACTTGTAGTGCTACCTATACGACGAAATGCGCGTCTATACGGAATCGGTCTCTATGTCTCATTCGGTATGTAACAAGTCGATACACCTGATGCATAATATGCATTCAGGCTCGATACAGAATTTCGTAACGCTTTTGTTTTTTACAACAATAGGACCCTAGTAAGAAATTTCTTTCGGATGTCATTTATTATATTTTTTGGACGATCATGTCTTTTTTTTTTTTCCTTACTTAGGATTGTTGTTTATATGTCTCTAAGTTGACAATACCACACGTTCTCTGATTGCTACACAAACAAATTATGTCTTAATAAGCCTCTTGATTATTCTTAAAAAATGTTAATATCCATTAAATTTATAACAAGAATATGAATACGTCGTGTGGAAACATTATGGCTAAGGTACATCTTGATTACATATTAAAACATTTAAAACTAGATTGTATATGACATGGACATATAAAATGAATAATGAATGATAAAATAAAAATTACATGATTCAAATATCTTTCTTCCTGCAGAAGTTAGCACACGGTGCGATTGTCAGTCAGGTCGTTAAAACTGAAAATAATATGTTTGTATAAGAAATGAACTAATGAATTTAATATTGTAGTAGAAAGAAATTTTTAAAATATAAATTGTTTGATAATAGTTGCTTAAACTATTGCAAAAACTTACGTTAAAAGGACCCCTGTGTTGATTGTGCTCTATAACGAAACTGAATTAAAAAATTTCTTTTTGAATTTTGTACACTAAAACCGAAATATATATTTTAATTTATTGTCCATAAATATAAAACCAAAAGATCAGACAACATATGCTTGACAGAACCTAAATGTAGCTTATCATCACAGTAGGTAGCAACTTCGGTACGAGATTAAATACTTAAAAGGTCAAAATACAACAGTGTTCATAAGTGAAGATTAAAAATAATGGAGATAATTATTACAGTTGTCTGAACACTATTTATTGATAAAATAAATAAAATAATAAAACTGGTTAAAAACCATACATGTTTCGGGGGCTATGCTCCCCCATCTTCAGTGGTTGTACCACGACTACGGTGTAGATACGACACGCGGTAGAACATCTACACCGTAGACGTGGTACAACCACTGAAGATGGGGGAGCATAGCCCCCGAAACATGTATGGTTTCTAACCAGTTTTATTATTTTATTTATTTTATCAATAAATAGTGTTCAGACAACTGTAATAATTATCTCCATTATTTTTAATCTTCGGTACGAGGCTTTGTAACAACATAACATTACATTTTATTCCCAAACATTAAATTTACTAATACTCCTTATTTTAAAAAAAATCGTTTAAAAAATATTGTTTAGGGAGAAAATATAGTTTATTATTGTTATAGGCCTACCTGTGTTTTTTGTTTTCTTTTTTTAATTTTTATTCTGCTGATTAATAAAATATTTATTTTAAAATTTTGTGGAATGCTCGATGAGCATGAGTATGTACTCTTTCTGAAGGTGCTAGAGAGATTTTTATAATGAAAATCAATATACAGGGTAATTCACGAGGATTTACAGTTTATTTATTTATTTATTTGTTTATTTACTTATTTGTTTATTTACTTATTTCCTTATTTGTTTATTACTTATTTGTTTATTTACTTATTTCCTTATTTGTTTATTACTTATTTGTTTATTTACTTATTTCCTTATTTGTTTATTACTTATTTGTTTATTTACTTATTTCCTTATTTGTTTATTACTTATTTGTTTATTTACTTATTTCCTTATTTGTTTATTACTTATTTGTTTATTTACTTATTTCCTTATTTGTTTATTACTTATTTCCTTATTTGTTTATTACTTATTTGTTTATTTACTTATTTCCTTATTTGTTTATTACTTATTTGTTTATTTACTTATTTCCTTATTTGTTTATTTACTTATTTCCTTATTTGTTTATTACTTATTTGTTTATTTACTTATTTCCTTATTTGTTTATTACTTATTTGTTTATTTACTTATTTCCTTATTTGTTTATTACTTATTTGTTTATTTACTTATTTCCTTATTTGTTTATTACTTATTTGTTTATTTACTTATTTCCTTATTTGTTTATTACTTATTTGTTTATTTACTTATTTCCTTATTTGTTTATTACTTATTTGTTTATTTACTTATTTCCTTATTTGTTTATTACTTATTTGTTTATTTACTTATTTCCTTATTTGTTTATTACTTATTTGTTTATTTACTTATTTCCTTATTTGTTTATTACTTATTTGTTTATTTACTTATTTCCTTATTTGTTTATTACTTATTTGTTTATTTACTTATTTCCTTATTTGTTTATTACTTATTTGTTTATTTACTTATTTCCTTATTTGTTTATTACTTATTTGTTTATTTACTTATTTCCTTATTTGTTTATTACTTATTTGTTTATTTGTTTATTTACTTATTTCCTTATTTGTTTATTACTTATTTGTTTATTTACTTATTTACTTATTTATTTACTCACTCACTCATTTATTTATTTACTTATTTACTTATTTATTTACTCACTCACTCACTCACTTATTTATTTACTTATTTATTTACTCACTCACTCACTCACTCACTTATTTATTTACTTATTTATTTACTCACTCACTCATTTATTTATTTATTTATTTATTTATTTATTTATTTATTTATTTATTTATTTATTTATTTATTTATTTATTTATTTATTTGTATTAAATGAACTATTCATAACCTTCAAGACTACATTATAGATGTTTATAAAGTGGTTGTATTGTTTAAACTTGAGATCATCATACTTGTACCAACTCAAAATATAATTATCTGGGACAAATGACTTATGGTTGAGACTAATAAAAACTAGAAACAGCAATAGATCTAACATTTATCTCTAAGGAAGTACATGTTTAATATGACTAAATCCATATCTTTGCAGGAAAATAATTCACACCAACCTGAAATCAGTGCCATAAAACGTGGAGTGGAGGTAGAAACTGTAGTCTACTTTATAAGTTTGCAGACATTAATTTGTTTATTCATTCAAAGATTTGCATGTTTACATCTTGTATTTCATACATCGGTGTTGTGTTCTGGAACATTAATTTAGCTAAAATCAACTCAATGGAAGTGACATATTGTACTGGAAACAGCAAACAAAATATGAAATATAATTGTATTCTTTGCGATCCATTTTAAACTATTATCAAAAAACAAGTGTTTCACGCTTATATATCGATATCAATGTGATCAATGATTAATAAGTGTTCTACACATGTAAATCGATTATGTGATCTACAGTTCAGCAGTACTTTATTGTTGTACTATATCGATATACATTCGACTATTTAGAAGTGATTCATTGTCATATTTCAATGTACTATACTCTTTCGTAAACAGTTTATAAGTGCTTCATTGTACATCGATATATGATTCAGAGTTTCAAGGTGCTTGATTCTTATATATCGATTATCACAACAGCTGAGAAGTTCACCATTTTTGTATAATGACGTATGATTGAATTAAGTTGCTGTACACTTAATGATAGATAGTTAAGAAGTAGGCTAATCTTGTGAATGTATTTCGAAATTGTGTATAACCAGTTTATTTAAAATATTTATCTTCGAGGGCATTTAAAATTTAAGGGTGCTATTCATAGACATTTCGCTAGCCCGGACTACGAGCGTGCTAAAGAGGATTCATATCATATCACATCACTAACACTGGTTTATGAATGCGAAAAACGTCAGTTCACTGATCATCTACCGAAAGCCCGCGCTAAGAATGTCTATGAATACGGCCCTAAACGTTTACAAATTTACCTTCCATGTTTATGAAATAATGCGATCCACTAGAGAATACAACTAGGTTGAAAATAGTAACATATATTGTAGTAACATGGCCAAGATCAATGATATATTCTCCACTATGTGGCCGATATATTACACATTAAGAACTTTCGGAATGGCCCCATATTCCTATATAAAATCAAATAACAAAACATACATAAAGACTCCTAGCAAATTCTGTATTATGTGGACAATTACTGTTGCACTTTTCATTACGGCGGTATACATTCAAACCTTGATATATTCTTTAAAACAAAGCGATCATCAGACTGTAAGCTCTAAAATTGTGAAAATATTTGAGAAGACATGGATGTATGCATTCTGTATATCTTTTCTTTTGCTAGGAATAACCAGGAACAGAAAAAAGTTCGGAAGTATTTTACGGCATATTCTGGATATACAACAGTACCTTCTGAAAGAAAATATAGTAAAAACCAGCTTCTACAAGAAAGAATTCTTCTGTCTTCTGTTGCAGATTCTATTTGTAACCTGTTTTCATATATTATGCATCTTTCACTTTAATGAGATTGTTGTTAAATGTACAGATGATTTTGTGTTCACACTCGGCAGTACAATTACAAGGTTCATCAACACAATAGCTGTCATGAATTTTCTGTTCTTATTGAAAGTTGTGAGATGGATCTGTAAATACATCAACGATAATATAGCATACTCTGAAAAGTACATTGTGGAAAACAACAAGGTTTTCGTAATTAGGAAGAATTACTGGTTAAACCAAAAAATAAATAATACTTGTAACAGAATTTACAAGTTAAGATTACTTCATTTTAAGCTTTATGGATTATCAGGACTTATTAATTCGTGTTACGGTTTTCTTATGTTGATAGAAATGTCACATAATTTCGTAGTGTTGGTTGGAAGTGTGCACGAAATTCTGGCAATAATGGAGACCCAACACAATATAAATTTGGTAATTTATGATGTTTTGATTCTAATATTTTATTCTGTAAAAACAGCTGTGGTTTTAAGATCGAGTCACCTCACGAGCAATGCATCTAAAGACATGATCTGCTCTGTACATAAATTGCTATTGTGCCCTGACTTGAGCGAGGACTGTGAGACACAACTTCGACTTCTTGCTTCTCAGATCGTCGATAATGAGTTTGAGTTCACAGCTTGTGGGGTATTTCCTCTGGATTTATCAACATTGCACTCCATTGTGGCAGCAGCTGCTACTTACATAATCATTTTATATCAACTCAAAAGTTAGAAACTCAAGCTCTCGGATAACTTTCGTTAGTGTTGTATGTTTTTTCTCTTGAAGCACGAAAAGCAAATAACCGTAACTTAGTCTCGTGTAAACCAACTATGAATAAATTTATTGTCTTCGCTTGGCAATTTTCAGACTTTGGCATTGCACTTTCCTTATCATTTGAGCAGGAAATCTTACCAATGCTGCTTTAATTTGCTTTGTTGTTGGTGTATATTTTTCAAGTAGAAGGGATTGTAAATTCTAGACATGTGAATCAACTCTGAATAAATTTATCGTGTACTGGTTTGGTTTGTTAGGCTACTAATCAGTTTTGTGGTGGCACAAAGTTTAGGATGATTTAGCCATATATGATCCATGTATGTTAATGTCGTCTATCATATGATATATTCTTCTGACCCGAACCCTTCTCCCATTCGCCGTTCCTTCCAGTGCATCTTTCAGTGGGCAGTTTCTGATTATTGAAAAATGTAACACCAATTTGAGTCCACCGTTTCGTTGTGGAGTAACAGAATGCCTGACCGTGAAACGAGCGGGCCTGGGTTCAAATCCTGGATAATTTTCGATGCTGGGCTCTGAACTCATTTCGCTGGTATTATCACCTTCATCTCACTCAGACGCTAGAAAATCATAAGGCGTCCTTAAACTGAATAATTTATTTATTCATTTATAAAACTGTACAAATTGTGATTTATAATTAACAAAGGAGAAATTAAAATTTGTTTAAATATATTCTGAACAACTGAGGTATCACTATGAAATCTATGGGAAAAAAAAATACTGAAGTATTTCCATGCGTCCTAAGCCATAATCGAATCACCTCCCAGTTGTCTTCGTGTAGATGATATTTTTCTTCCAGGCATTTAAACAAAGTTTGTAATGCTCTCTCTTTTTTTAAGATCTACTTCTTGATGTAGTAATGTGTTCACTGATCATTAATAAATTTACTTTTTGTATTAATAAATGTTCTATTTTATACACATTTAACACTTTATATCACTTAATATTTAGTTACAGAAACAATTTTGTAGTGTTAAATTGAAACTAAGTTGGTAAATTGCCTTAGTTGACTAGTTTCGACTTCAATATTAGTCATCTTCAGAGCTAGTTTGTTTCTGTGACTAAATCTTGAGTAAAATTTTCTTTTATTATTAAAGGTCCTTCATTTGTAGAGACGGTTTTATAACAATTAATGAAAATTCTAAAGAAATAATGAAAAAAAAAGCCCAGAAATATGCAAGAATATTTTAATAGGCGAAAGTTACATTACAAATTTAATACATAGATTGGTCAAAAAAAAAAAAGGTAACCGAAATTATTCTATTGCTAATCGTATAATTGTGCATATTGGAACACACTCACATCGATCGACTACAGGTAGAGCCCGGATGAGAAGTTATGAGCGTATTCCGAATCTCAGCGCTGAGCAATCTGATGCCATCACGGTGTTCCGAATTTCACCGATGGCGTGACTGATGCTCCACCGGTGTCGCACCGGTGCCATCAGCTCGCAGAGGTGGTGGCAGTCTCCATCAGCCGCCATCAGTGAATCTGATTGGTTTTTGTATAGGGCAGGAATTAGCAGACGAATGACATCGTGCACTGTTGTGTCATGGCGGTGTGTTCTGCTGTATTGTTTGTAATAAGCACAACGTAAAAACAATATGTTAATGGCTTATGAGAGAACATGTCAACGGATCAGTTATTACTACCGGTTGAAGAAATAAATTGTTTATGCTCTGTTTTCTTTGAACGAGATGGCAGTACGGAAATTTCTCAAAATTTTGCTAACGTAGCACGAACAACTTATACAGTGGCCATTACAGCCATCGATCCTTCCAGCAGTTTTGTTCCTATTTCGTTGCAGCGTGACGTCATTGTTGTCCACCGGTCCGGTGAGATTCGGAATACGCTGTATGGCACCAGCGCGAGGGACGCATTTTAGTTCGTTTTCTTGGACTCGGCCTCACACTCAACTGGAGGGGTGTTGGGTTAATTGGTTACTAGCAGTCCGAGTGTTCAGAACGTTGTGCTACTACCGCTATTGCTAATACTGAAAACATTATGTCCTTCTGAGCGCCCTCATTATGGCATTGTCTAAGGTGTGAAATCATAGAGTAGTTCATAGTCAAGGACACGAAATAGCATACAATGTATGGAAATTCATGTCAGAAGAGGTTGTAAATGGAATGCCAATTCCATTGAAAGGCGTGTGTGCAAGAGTACTGGCTGCCACTTTTATTTCAAAGCGAACCTTGGCAAGAATCAAGAAATAAGAGAAAAATATTGAGGCAGGAACAGTACATTCTTTCTCCAGTCCGGAAAATTCACAGCCGAAGAAGAAGATTGTTCAAGCTGTAGAGAGTTTTGATGAGGAAGTCCTAAGAAGACTCGTCTATAATTTCTACGCTACGCATAAGCAGAGGCCGACTCTGCAATCGCTTCTTCCAAGAATGGATATCAATGTATGTTTTTTTTATTTCAGTAGGTTATTTTACGACGCTTTATCAACAGCTTAGGTTATATAGCGTCTGAATGAGATGAAGGTGATAATGCTGGTGAAATGAGTCCGGGGTCCAGCACCGAAAGTTACCCAGCATTTGCTCATATTGGGTTGAGGGAAAACCCCGGAAAAACCTCAACCAGGTAACTTTCCCCGACCGGGAATCGAACCCGGGCCACCTGGTTTCGCGGCCAGACGTGCTAACCGTTACTCCACAGGTGTGGACATCAATGTATGATTATGTGAAGAAAGTAGAGAACAATTACATTGAAAGTGAGCACGTGATGGACAGTATTTTGGAGAACATTTCCATAAACTTAGGGACATCTGATTCCAGCACAGATCAGTCGTCTCATTCGGACGGAGAATAAGAATATAAAGATGGAATAGCGGGCGTAATTCCATTAGGTACCTTCGGACTCTTGAGTAGGAAAGTGGTGATACTAAGGTAAGACGAATGTTTTTGGAAAGAGGTGAAACGCCTCTCTGAGCTTGAGAACCGTAACCCAAACAACCCCCACTCCTCTATCCTGCTGGCCGGCAATTTTGAACTTCACGCAGGTTGGTGCCATAACAGCTCGTCTCAGCTCTATTTCAAGAACTGAAAGAAGCTGAGTTCCAAGCACGTCTGCGTTATTTTGCAAATGTTTATAAACTTTGAGAGGACATTGAAGGTCATGTAATTTGCAGACCTGTGATTTTGTCGCTGTGACTACAGTTCCAACATCACAGCTCCGAGAAATCGTCATCTCTGACCAACATGTGACTCACAGCGAAGGCGACTGATGTACTACGCATATATGACAGGTTTAGAGCAGTGTTGCCAACACCAGAGGTCTGCATCCGAGTTTTTCGCTCTACAGCCAAGTAGTTCATAGCATAATCCGATAGGTAGCGCACATGCATGATGGGTAAAATTGTCGCGAGCGATAAATCCTCGAAAGGTATAAGCCGAGCGTTAGACATTCGTTCTTGTTACAGTGATGAACTGTGTAGTAACATCATAGATGTTTATCATTTCAAAACTTTCCAGTGTTTAACTAACCTCTCCATGGTACAACTACAAAACTTGCTTTAAAATGTAATATAAATGTTGTAGGTAAATGTCCCCCCCCCCCCACAAACACACAGGAGTGATTTTGTTTTTGCCATATCTGATAGATGTTATTGGATGTAAAAGTAATTATTATAAACTGAGAACACTATCACGATAATGCAAGAAATGTATCAAGTTTTCTAATAATAATAATAATAATAATAATAATAATAATAATAATAATAATAATAATAATTAGTGTATCAATCTTTGCGTTTGTAACAGTTGTGCTGCATGATTATTCGTTTTATTATATTTTCTGTGACGTTATCTCTGTACTAATGTTGTTATTAAATTACTGTTATATATTAATATTTTCTAAAACGTTTCTACATTGTCGCAGTATATAGGCAAAACACTATGCATGGACCTATCATATTATATATGTGGTAAATCAAATATTGAATAATTATTAATTAGGAATAATAACTGTAAATCGAAGTTTTTCATATTATATTATTAAATAACTTCATGTTACTGTTTTGGTACGTTCCATTAGACGTTTGTCATAAACGCAGAAAATAAAGCCTTATTTTTACCGTGTGAGCAAAACATATATGTATCTTATCTGTCGCCTTCCATACAAGATAAGACATGTTGGTGAGATGACCTTATACTGTGCTTCTATTTATTATGAGCATATCACGACCGATCTCATCTCACTCGAGCGTGCGACATTCGACCGAGTTCAAGCGAGCGATTTAACTCCAATGCAGCACTTTGGCCAACACATAAATTGTATCCCCGTCAATCTATCACCTGGAAATCCATCAGAATCCGCCAAAATTAATTAAAAAGTAAAACCCACTCAATATATATATACAAATAAAAGCAAATCTTAACGCAACTTCCTTAACAGTCTTGATTAAAATAATAATAATTCAGTCACATCATCTGCCTCTAGTCCTGCAGTTGATGTGCTTTGTTGATCTACGCTCCACCAAAAATTAAACAATTACAAATGAGAGCAGTTAAAAAAATGTCAAAGGACGATGTAAATCGTAATTTCCGCCAGAAAATCCGTCACCCGTCAAAGCCATTCTTTTCCCGTCCGCTACATTGAAATTCCGTCATTTTGATGACATTCTCGTTCAGTTGGCAACACTGGTTTAGAGTACAGACTATGGCAAGTCATGAGATTAACTTGAAGGACAACATAACTGGGATCTAATTCATTTTCGTCCCACCCAAAACTTTAACGTTGGCAACTCTTTAATAATGAAGCTATGCGCTCGCAATATTCTTCCACAAATGATTCATTTAATCATTCGTAAATATTCTTAGGAGAATATACGCGCCACACATCGCGATAACACTGCTCAGAGCATGTTTTGCTTTTAGTGTAATCTCCGTGCCAATCACTATTGTTGATATAAGACATGACACCGGTATATCAATTCAATTAACAGAAGAGCGATAAACATAAATATTTGTCGGCTGGTGATGAGAAACATGGGTATTCCTAATGGTTTGTTCAGAGATATTGAGTTTCAGACGACTTGGAAATCTACAGACAGGAAACGAAGCCCCACAATCCGCAAGAATCACTCGAACACAAAAATCACACTGTGACAAAATCACTGTTATTTATCACAGTAATTTTTCCGAAGCTGTGACAGCAAAACACTGTCATACCCAGTGAGGGAAATTGGGGGAAAAAAAAACCAGAGGCGGTATGCTACTCCAAGATTTTCCCCTGGCATACCTCCATTAAAAAAATTCATACCCCCTCCCTTACAACATACACATACATGATCTATACAATAAATTGTTTCTTTGAAGTTTACGCAACACATTAAATTACTTCAGTTATTTGCTAGATTATTTTGCAATGTCCATTGAGAATTATCATTTAAAATAATGTTAAAGCACAGTCTACTATATACAGTCGCGAAGCTCAATATGTAGTAAAAATGCAAACATGGAAAGTTGCCCACCACTAGGATCGCTACTATCGCCTCATCATCGCAGATCTCTCTCCTAGCAGACGACAAAATATGTTACACTTTCGTTGTCGTGTTCTTTTGGAAAAATTAACACCTTCCTTCCATTATTGAAATATTAAATGCATAAAGTTAATTTATTATTTTAATGAAGTATATTAAATTCCACCATAAACTCGAAGATAACTGCAAGAAATAAGTTAATACAATTTTTGTTTGTGCAAAAAGAACTGAAATTTACTATAATAGCTTCACTCATTCAAGATTATAGCGATAATTAACTATGAAACCAATAAATATTAATTTGCATTTCCCTTTACAACAATAATAATGGAAATATGAATTAATGGAGTAACTTACGTGTACTGATGCTTGTAGTGTAGGCTTACGTAGTTAACAAAGTGGGATGAGGTTAAGCAATAATAATCACACCAGAATTTGAAATAAAACGTGATCAATAAATTTTATTGTAACAGACTTTTTCTACGTCTCTAGTAAAGCAACAAATAAAAATAACAACAAAATTAACAGCTATAATTAAAAACATATCCTTTGGCAAAAAAAAGTAGGCCTAAGCAATAATAATCCCACCAGAATTGAAAATAAAACGTGATCAATAAATTTCATTAAAACAAACTTAATTTTTCTACGTCTTTAGTAAAATAACACATAAAAATGATAACAAAATTAATAGCTACAATTAAAAATATATCCTCTGAAAAAAAAAAAGTAGACCTAACCTTTATTTCTCTGCAAATTTAGCAGCCTAAGTGACAGAACTTTAACCGGTATCTAATGTCCTTTCGGTTAGACTGAAACATTTCATTGTGAAATTTAAGGATATAATGTATTCTAACAGTCACAAAGAACTTCAAAATTAACAGTTTTGTTTCTGCACAGCATTCTTGTGGAAACCCAGGAACCTTTCTGAATCTTTCGGAAATCGGAAAAAGGATAACTCTGGCCTCTTTCTCTTACTGTTGCTACAATTTATAGCACTACAAACGTCTCCTCCTTGTCCCATATTATTATTCAAATTATTATATTTTAGCCATTAACATTTTCATTACAACCAATAACGAACATTTCACAAGCATCAATGTGAAATACGCAACAACGCGATAGAAATACGATACAGTCCAAAGTCGACCATGGACAGTCTATTGTTTCTAGTTGCTAACCGCTTGGAGCGCTTTACCACGAGATTTGCAAAACAACACCTCAAGATTCGCGACTGTATATAGTAGACTGTGGTTAAAGCTTCAAAGTGCCTTAATTAATTATTAATAAAAAGTACAACAACAACAAAAATAACACAGTCATTAAATTGGCAACAATGGCCACAACAAACTACAGATCACAGCCTTCTAGACTTGAAATACTACCGTTGTAAACATTCCAGAGGTTGACTTATCAAATAGACGTGTCTAAATACCAGAGCCTTCTTTAGTTACAAGCCGGAGCATGGGTAGGTTTGGCAACGCAGAGTGGAAGCGAGCGGAAGCGAAATAAAGGCATGACGTTTGACGTTTTAGTGCTTTGATTTCGTTGTCACATGTACATTTTCGACATTAATTGATACAAAACTAAGTGCATATGATCAAGATTCAGCGTATTGATGTACGTAATTTATTACGGAATCCGAAATGGTATTTTATTTGAATTTCAGAATACCGCCATACAGCCACTTATAACTTAAAAAAAATTAAAATCATACGTGTTTTCAATTGAAGGTACCAGGGAAAATAAATAAATACTTAAAGAAATGTTACTTCTACCAAAAATAAATAAAATAACGACGTACTTTCGCAATGCCCTACTCAAATCAATTAATCATTATGTGGCTATTAAATTGACAATGTTTTGTCGCTTTATGTTGTTTCACCTCTGACTTGAAAGGTCTAGAATATCATATAGGCCTACATTTTAATTCCATGTGATGTGTCGTGCTTTTCAATAAATATTTCCGATACCCAGGAAGCTAGTTTTAGTTTGAACCTTGCCAGTCATTATAAAAATACTGTTATCCTAATTTGAATGAATGAATGAATGAATGAATGAATGAATGAATGAATGAATGAATGAATGAATGAATGAATGAATGAATGAATGAATGAATGAATGAATGAATTTAGCCTATAACATCCCTTGATGGCTAAGGCCTCCCACCGGTAGGTGGGGTAGCTTTACGAGCACTCACTTAGTAGCGGGTGCCGGCACTCACTAGGCTAGCTATTCCTGGAGAGTGTTTGTTGCTCTGGGGTATTTCAAAGGTTTGTTGCTATTCCGACTACAGTGTATTCACTGAACATTTTGTGTGTGATTGGTACGTTTTCTTTTCACTTCACTTTTGCACTTGCACTTATATTGCACTATATTGCACTTTCAATGATCGCTGTTGGTTCCGTTGTTGCGTCTGTATTTGCTGCTCGCGTCGGTTCTGGCGCTTCCTCTGTATTTCTGCGTTTACATTTATGCTGTGCTTCTCCTATCGCTGTCGTCCCGGTGCCTGTTGTCTCCACTCTCCTCTGTTCCTTGCTAGTCTCGTCCATTCGAGACCAGCTCGTTTGACCAGCCCATCTGGTCTTCTGCCTCCCGACGCGCCTTTTGCCGGTCCACATGGTTGCTCTGTATGTCCATTTGGAGCTCTGTATCCTCGCCACGTGGCCTCCCCATTGCCATTTGAGCCCTTCTGCTATGTCGATCGAGTCCTTCAAACCTGTGGTTCTACGTATGTCTTCGTTCCGGATCTTGTCCCTTAGAGATACTCGCAATATCATCCTCTCCATTTTTCTGTGGCATACTTGGATCATGTGCTTTGTCTTCCCGTTTGATGACCAGCTTTGGCTACCGTATGTCAGTACCGGTAACACACATTTTTCTAGCACTTCCGCTTTTGTACTCTTTTCAGGGTTGCGTCTTTCAGAATGAAGTTGAGGCTCCAGAATTTCTTCCAGGCTTGTCCAATTCTTCTTTTCACCTCTTTCTCTATGTTGTAGTGGAATGCTAGGTTTTGTTCCAGGTAAACATATTCCGGTACATATTCTATTGGTGTCCCGTTGATGTTTATTGGTAATTCTGTGTCGTTGGTCATTACTTGTGTCTTTTTGGGGTTCATTTGCAGGCCCGCTTCCGCGCTCGTTTTTTCGAGGTCTATTAACATTTGTTCTAACTTCTCCGCCGACCTTGCCACCAGCACGATGTCGTCCGCGAGGCGTAGGTGGGTGAGGTTCACTCCGTTAATGTTTATTCCATGCTCAGTGTCCCAGTTCAGTTTGCGTATTTGGCTTTCCAGTAGAGCTGTGAAGAGCTTTGGCAATAGAGGGTCCCCCTGTTTGACTCCTCTTCCTAGTGCAAAGAGTCCGCCTCCCTCTCGGTTCTTATTTTTGCTTGGCTGTTGTCATATAGCTTAGCAAGTAGTCTGACGTATTTTTGTGGAATGCCTTGTTCTGTCAGTGCTTTCCAGACGAATTCATGCTCTACTAAGTCGAATGCCTTAGTGAAATCGACGAAGGCTATGAAGATCCCTATGTTGTACTCTTGCGTTTTTTCAAAACGTTGGTTCATGACTTGTAGGTGGTCTATTGTACTGTACCCCGATCGAAATCCAGCTTGTTCTTCTGGCTGCTGTTCGTTCAGTGCTCTTGTTAGTCTTTTCGTTATTTGTTATAAATTTTTAAAAATATAATTTTAAATAGGCCAAGACCAAGTATAAAGATCTATGAAAAAATTAAGAAAAATACCTTCAACATACGTAACAAAACACATCATTACCTATTAAGTATGTGCCAATTAGCGTAAACTTAGTGAACTTTCAGCCCAATGATTCCATATGGCATCATATACTTTACCTGCTCTGAGAATGCATGTAAAATGCCAAATGACTCCATATGTTATCATAGCCATATTCTTAGTTATTTTTAAGATAGCTGGCACCCCTGAAATCCCGAAACAAAACACTATCGGGCAGCGTTTCTCCTTCATGTCAAAATATATTTATTTTTTTTTAATTTTCAATTTAATTTGGGCTGGAAAGGGTTAAATCCTGTGAATACGAACTGAAAAGAGACATGTTTATAACTAATTTATTACAAAAGGAATAATATTAATAAATAAACCTTGAAAACCAACAAAGTGAGTGTATGCATCTACAAATTATAGATAGTTCTGACGTATAGCAGGCATTCCGAATCTTCAAAACTGCAACTTATTTTATGGGATCACAAAACAGCTGTTTACAATGAACTTGAAAATCAACGGCGTAACTTTATTGATATAGCAGGCGAGACCCAACAATTTGGCTAGAATTCTGATACATCACAAACCACAAGTAAGACTATAAAAATATAGTTAATACAATATTTAATATTTACTTTGTCATCACTAACCGTAAAAATTTCCAAAGACTGCAACCATTCTTTCTTTCATTTATTGTCTTGATTTTATTGCCAACACGCACATCGTTTATAATACATCAATAATGAACGTTTGTACGACCGCGAACATAATTCCATCGACACACACTTATATTGTAACATTAATTTACATTGAAAATCGACATTAGCACAAACACGTGTACTGTATGGTCGGCCTCCGGCTGACAGTTAACCCTCAACTACTATGGTAGGGTCATGTTTGACCCACGCCATTTTCTTTCTTTTGTTTCTGCGCATGCGCGCCATTCTGAGTCATGCCACTTCATGTATTCTCACATTGCAGTGAAATTTCACAAGAGACAAGTCGTGGGGTTCTTATTGTTAGAGGTTTGCAAGTAAATGAGTGTTTGGGTCACCAGTGACCCCACAATAGTAGTTGCGTAACTTTATTTTCTTCGGTATGTCGAGTGAAGGTGTTATAATAGACGGGAATTTCGTTACATCTGATTAAATAAATGACTTTATTGACAATGCTAGTATCGCTGGTGACGAGACTGAAGCTGAAAATGAAGATGATGACGGACTAAGTTTATTTTTTTTTTATTTCAGTAGGTTATTTTACGACGCTTTATCAACAGCTTAGGTTATTTAGCGTCTGAATGAGATGAAGGTCATAATGCCGGTGAAATGAGTCCGGGGTCCAGCACCGAAAGTTACCCAGCATTTGCTCATATTGGGTTGAGGGAAAAAACCTCAACCAGGTAACTTGCCCCGACCGGGAATCGAACCCGGGCCACCTGGTTTCGCGGCCAGACGTGCTAACCGTTACTCCACAGGTGTGGACTCGGACTAAGTGATAAGGAAAGTGAGCATAGCGATCACAATACTGTATCAGAAATTTCTGAGAGTGAAAATGAACATGAACGTGATGCAAAAGGTTATACTGATAATACTTCTGCTGGTAGTTTTTTTGGCAGGAATAGATATAAGTGGTCACAGAGTTGTCCTTCTGCATCGAGAACTAGAAATCACAACATCATTACTCATTTGCCTGGTCTTAGGGGTCCTGCGCGTGATATCAAACCAAGCACTTCTCTTCAAGCTTGAACTCTCTTCATAACAGATGATAGCCTTCGAACAATTATCAATCATACAAATAAGAAAATTTGTGTAATGGCTGCCAGTTATGGTGAAACTGCAACATTCACTAGACACCTAGACGAGCTGGAATTGAAAGCATTTATTGGTCTGGTGTTCTTGGCAGGGATATTCAAATCAAACCATGGGACGTAGACTCACTCTTCGCTACAGATGAAACAGGAAGAGATATATTCAGAGCTACTATGACCAAGGAGCGGTATTCGTTTCTTCTGTCAGCTCTTAGATTTGATAATATTGAAACTAGAGAAGAAGGGAAAAGACAAGGAAATAAGCTTGCTGCAATTTCAGAAGTTTTCGATAGTTTCATAAACAACTGTAACAGAAATTATTGTAGTTCAGAATACACCAATGTTGATGAGATTCTGGTTGGTTTCTGTGGCAGGTGTTCTTTCAGAGTGTATTTAAAAGGAAAGCCACAAAAGTATGGCCTAAAATTTATATGTGTTTGTGTGATGCGAAGACCCATTATCTGATTAATGCATTTATATATACGGGGAAAATGTGTGGTCCTAACCACAGCAATTATTCGTTCCAACAAGATCTGTCTTGTCTTTGGTGTCACCAATTTCAGGAACTAACAGAAATGTTACAGGGGATAACTGGTTCACATCAGTGGAGCTAATGGATGAGATAAGAAAAATCAGCTTGATGTATGTTGGACCAGTGCGGAAAAAAATAAATTCTGCCACAATTTTTGTCCGACAAAAAACGAGAAGTTGGATCAACGAAATTCGGATTCACAAGAGACAAAACAACAGTGTCTTTTGTGCCAAAGAAATCCAAAGCTGGTGTCTTCCATGCACCACGACAGTGCTATCCATTCCTCTGGAAAACCTGACATGATAATGTTCTATAATGTCGATGCTCTCGACCAGAATTATGCAATTTATAGGACTGGACGAAGATGTAAAAGATGGCCTTTAGCTATCTGGTATGTTATGTTGGATATTTCAACCGTGAATGGTCACATTATCCTAAGAGCTAGTGATAAAGGCTATAAAAAAGTCGTCACAATTTTATTAAGGACCTAGGGATGGAACTTATATTGGATCATCTTAAGGTGCGTGCCACTATTTCCACACTTCCAAGAGAACTTCGGCAGATGATAGCCAGATTTGCAGCAGCAGTATTATCTGATGCTGACACACAACTTGAAGGTCTACCAAAGCGAAGACGATGTTGATTTGCCCACGCAACAGAGACAAGAAACACCCGACTGTATGCAGTGTATGTCACCGAACTATGTGCAAGAGTCATTCTGAACAGCGAATCATCTGCTATGACTAATTTGAGAAAAATTTGTTCCGGCACCGGGAGTCGAACTCGGGACCACTCAGATCTGCAAGATGAGCGCTCTTTTCAACAGAGCTATGTCGGGACACGATCCACAGTGTCGGCCGAATTTTCCTCATATGTTTCATTTTATGTTTTCCATGGACAAATATAGTTATTACATTTTTTTTCAGCAAAAATACCATTTGTACACCCCTGTTAAATTTTATATACAAGAATTACCAAAGTATTTTTTTCTTTGCAGTGATTGAACCATGTTTCTTTGAAATAAGTGTGGACATATCACTCCTTCAGGGTCACTAGAAAGAGGACAATTTTTAAAACAATGTCACAGTGTATTATTTTAGATAGAACTTGTATGTTTTTATTTGCGCATACTTTTTTCGTACAATTAAAGTAATGATGTTACAAATTTGGTGTCATTGTGTCTTCATATGTGTGACTTCTTCATGTTTTCAATTGAAAAAATAAATGTTAAATATAAAGCGTGTTTTTAATATATTTTGCAACCGGGTCACTTATAACCCCACGATAGTAGTTATGTAAAAAAAAAATGAGGTAGTAGTTGAGGGTTAATTACAGTGTTGCCGACGTATGGCTCCGGCTTGTAACTGAAGAAGGCTCTGCTAAATACACATTGAATACAGTTCCAGAAGGCTGTGGTTTAGATTTACGAAGCAAACAGATAGTACTCTTTGTTGTGAAGAAATGTATAAACAAATTTTTACGGATCACATTTTTTTCAGTGACGGTATGTCATTTTTCACTAACGGTATATGTTTTGGCCATAGAAACCAGTGGTGGTATTCCATACCGTCGCATACCGTCTCATTTCCCTCACTGGTCATACCCCACCACTAAGAATAGTGCTTCACACCTATTCTACGTGGTCTAGCCGATCTTCATGAAAACATTTAAACAGTTCTGCACAAGCTAACAGGGAGCAATGTGATGCTACGTCACTATGTCATACAAGATGGCGGCAGACGTGTAGAAGACATAGTTGTACATAAGTATTGTGTTGTTTAAAAAATGTTTCAAATTATTTCGGTTACATTTTCTGACTACTTCATATTACATAATCGTGTTTGATGACTATTGAAATTCTTGTAGAACTTCAACATGAAAATCTCTACACGTCATTATCTTCAATGCCTGTGACTTACTATGGATTAAATAATATGGTACACAGGGTTCACAACACTCCAAAAGTCCTCGTTTTGACAATCACTGTCAGATTTGCAATGCTTACACGTATTACATATTTCATGGTAAGAATAACAACGCCCGTAACACAGATCTTCCTTACAATCACACTCAACTTCCTTCATAAACGTCAGAAATTTTAACAGTAATATTGCAGTACCGACTGAGCGAAATATAACTGGTAGCAACTACCAGGTTCTTCTGCTTTCAGTTTCGTGAATGTTAATAAGTCTGAGTTCTGAGTTGCACACTTTACTAACGAGACCAGTTTGCTTTATCTCAGGGAAATTTCAAACATTGCAGATAAGCTCTAAAGTAGGGACTTTTCTGGGAAATAATATTTTAATGTTCACGTAATAAGCAACATAACCTATTCTTGGTCCATTCTTGTTTCTTATTATGATAAATGACTTGCCATACAATGTGTCGGCTAAAACTATAATGTATGCTGATGATGTAACTTTTGTTATCACAC
The DNA here is from genome assembly GCF_040183065.1 of Periplaneta americana. Lineage (NCBI taxonomy): Eukaryota > Metazoa > Arthropoda > Insecta > Blattodea > Blattidae > Periplaneta > Periplaneta americana. Next base: position 161,046,186 of record NC_091122.1, on the reverse strand, counting down.
ATAATAATACTGCTGAGTTAGATTTTATGAAACAAGCTGTACTTGCTGAAATAAGAAAGTGGTTTTCAATTAATGGATTTATTGTTAATGATGACAAAACTCATGTGTTAACACTAAGTTTGAAACAAACCCAAAATAATGTGATAAATGAATCTGTAAAGATGCTGGGTATGTATTTGGATCCTAAACTAAGGTGGAATAGCCATTTCAGTTATGTATGTAAAATAATTGGTAGAGGGGCAGAGAAGGCCTGACGGCCTTATCTCTACCAGGTTAAATAAATAAATAGTAAATAAATAGTAATAATAATTTCTAGAGTAATTTATCTCTTGAGAAGTGTCATGTACAAGATTCCCAAACATTATTTAAAACAAGTTTACTATGCACTATTTGAAAGTGTTATTAGATATGGATTACTTTTATATGGAAATAGTTCTGACCTTCCAAACATTCTGTTACTGCAGAAAAAGGCAGTTCGTATTATAACAATGTCACCACCCAGACTATCATGTAGATCTCTTTTCAAAAATGAAAAGATTATGACAGCCTACAATCTATATATTTTTTAACTTTTAATGTATGTAAACAAGAATATTACTAATTATACAAGTATAGTAGATCTGCATCGCTATGAAACAAGAAATAATGATCAATTAAATGTACCACATGTTAGGTTGCAAAAAAAAACACAAGCTATGTAATTACTGCAATAAAAGTATATAATAAGATACCTACAAACATAAAGGCACTTAATGAAACACAATTTAAATTTCAGATTAAGAGATGGCTACAAAATAATACCTTTTATAATATGAATGAATTTTTTGAAAATGATGTAGAATTTTAGTTAAATTTTATTATTTTTTACTCGTTTAATATTTTAAATATTGACACATTGTTTTTTATATTATCACATTGACAAGGCCTCTTGTATTCTTGTACCTTCAGGCAAATAAATAATATGAATATGAATAGTCTATGAATATGAATATATGAATATGAAACTTCATCAGTACTCACAACTCACTGTGGTATTATAAAGCGTTCGAATCTATCCTATGAGTAGGCCTACCATGGCTATAAAACTTTGTGCAAAAGAATAGCGTTCTCACAAAAAACGTTATCTACAAAAACCTGTTTTTTTTTTTTTTTCAGGAGAGTTGTCTTTTAAAATACACCTATATCGTGTTCAAACTTTTATCTTTAAAAAAATATTATATATTACAATCTTAACCAAGCGTATCGCATGGAACTCGCATTCGAGAGGTCCGTGGTTGGATTCCCGGACCGACCAACCTGAATGTGGTTTCTCCGTGGTTTTCCACAGTTACTTAGGCAATTGCTGGGTTGAAATTTTCATTGCAACCGTCCATTTTCCCTTCTCCTCCCGTGTAGAAAAAGAATTTAGATTTCATAATTATCATATCATTCATCTTTCTCATCTCATCCAATAGCCATATTCAGGTCAAGACGCATGTCTTCATCCGCTTACTGGAGGGGTCGTGCTCTCTACAACCGTTCCTGAGTTCCCAGCCTTCCGCGATATCTCTGCCAGGATTCATTCCTTAAGAGCACCTCCAAGGGCGCTTCGACACCTTGGAAGGGCTGTTGGAATGGAATCTGTGCTGCTTGCACACCTTGCCGGTGTGAACTTAGAGCGGGGGAGGGTAGAGGCACCCATTGGGTGAGCGGATGAGGGGTCACATGCGACCGTTGGGCTGGTACACCCTCATCCTCATTTATCTCCTACACTTCGGAGTGCACAATAGATCTCAGTATGACCGACGTGCAAAGGGTCGTCCTAACCCGCCCTTAGCCACCGTGACCTTATCTAACCTATTACAGCAGTAGTGTCAGAGTTGTAAGCTCCAAAAGCAGTTGTGGTGCTAGAGTCGGAGCTTGAACTTCGAAGCACCGGAGCACGCAACAGGCATAGTGGAGCTGTATTACAGTCTTAGAATGGAATTGGTAAACACATTTGAAATAAAATTGTGAATTTGCATTTTTCTACAAAATATTAATACATTTACTGAAATTTTACAAAACTTTTACCTGCTTCTCTTAATAAGAGTTTTATAACAATTTATCCAATACATTTATCCTGTTATTTGTCACAATATTACTCATTTTAACACAAACACATTGCCATTACACACTAAAACTGAAAATTTCTGAAAATATTAAATTTCAAATTAATATTTTCACTTTAGTCATGGAAAAACATAAACATTTTTCCAAAGTTCTCTGCACCAGTGTTTTTCAAAGTAGTATTATGTTATTTACACTATATTTTAAAGACATCCTATTTTAGATAATTATGCTAAAATTTTGGGGAAATAATCACAAAAAATAATACTTATTTTCGCAAGATAGCATAAACACTGGCGTATGAAGATAGTATGGAGTTTGTATCAGAACTTATGTTCTGGCTGACTTGGTTCTTCATTTCAACTTCCAAAGCTTTATCCATATTTCCTAAAGTTCTTACTCCTACCTTCAATGTTTCCACCTTCATTGCAGGCCCAGCATTTGTCTTCGCATATACTTCATTTTTGAAGTAGCCGAAATAGACGGATTTCGTTGAGTTTGAATGACAACTTTTTCTTCAGTAGACTTTGTGATGTGCTCCTTAGGTCAAAAAAATCCTCTGATTCTTACCAAGGACTACACACTTACCATATTTCGACAGTATTTTGTAGTACTAGGAGGGTACAGTGATTGTATCTAAGAGCCTGTACTCCTCGATATTGCCAAAGATACGATTTGGTGGTAAATAACTATGGCCTCTGATGGGAAAATAGTGCAATATTTCTTGAAAGTAGTGTAATTCTCAATTGAATGGGTTATTTATGAAAGGCCTAAGTCTTGAATACTACATTGTTAGTAACTTAAGAAAAACTACTCATAGGCCGAAATTTTGAAATTAAGGCTGAAATAAAAATTGTATCATAAATTCTACAAAGCATTAGAGTGTGAAACTTAGCCCTCTTCATATCTAAATCGAAGTATCTATACCCAAAGAGCAGTTATTACATTACAAACTGATTTTCACAAAATAATGACTTAGGCCCTTTCATAAATAACCCATTCAATTATGCTCATTAATGTGGCCAGCATTGTAGAATTTTTATTTTGTGGGAAGCAGGAATCAGGAAAGAGACGAAGTGACTACATTTTTCTTGTTTTCACTGCGTAACTTTGTTTCCAGTTCCATGAGATAGTGCCTAGAACTGAAGCTATTTCGTTGGAGCCATGAGAACTTTGTATTTCCAACAATGTATAGTGGGAAACTTTTCACGTTCGTTGTCATCTTGTAGTTTTTACAATGTGAAGTTACGTATAAAGCCACACCTGACGACTGTCAAATACACCGTGTCCTGCTTAAAACAGCAATAAAATAAATGGCTATAACTCCAAATATATATGGCAAAGAGGAATATATCTAGTCAGGTTTGGTAATGCAGATCTTACAATTTATGTAACAATGGTTGCCATGGAGAAATAAATAAATAACAGCAAACTAATTGTGTAAAACTAGCCATGTGGACTCTTTAGCAGGAAATCTCGTGCGTTCTTTGGTTAGAAGAAACAAATTCTGTGAAGCATATTCAACGCCGATTTCGTCGGGAATACAACCTTCAAAGACATGATCCTATTCCTGACTATACGAGAATAATGGCCTACGATGAAAAGTTGAAGCAAACAGGAAGCTTGTTATCGAGCAGTGGTAAGCATGCTAAGAAAAGATTTTATGAAGAGAACAATGAACTCGTACGAACCTCCTTTACAAGAATCTCAAGAAAATCAATCCCAAAAGCAAGTTTGCTACTCCAGATTTCTCGCAGCACTGTTCATAATGTTCTACACAAAAGGCTCCGTCTTCGAGCTTACAAAATTTAAATCATGCAGCAGATCAAGCCCGATGATAAAGATAAGAGGCTAAATTTCGCTGCGTTTTGGACAAAATTGACGAAAACAACTCGTACAATGTCTTCAATATACTACAATAAATATTGATAACAAATGAACGGTCCGACAAGAACAAGATATTTCATTTTTCTTCAATTTTTCAGAAGAGTATTTTTACTCTAAAACACCGCCAAGACTCCCTATAACATAGTTCTAGTAGACTGCTATTAAATTAATTCTCATCATTTAACCAACTAGCTAGCTCAAATTAATTATAATTCTTTACAAATTGCATATATATCCTGAATTCCAGACGTTTGAGATGGGCAGCACACGTATGGGTGAACCCAGGAATGTATATAGAGTGTTAGTTGGGAGACCGGACGGAAAAAGACCTTTGAGGAGACCGAGACGTAGATGGGAGGATGATATAAAATGGATTTGAGGGAGGTGGGATATGATGATAGAGACTGGATTAATGTTGAGCAAGATAGGGACCGATGGCGAGAATATGTGAGGGCAGCAATGAACCTGCGGGTTCCTTAAAAGCCATTTGTAAGTAAGTAGGATACATATATATACATACATATATACATATATACATCAGCTCATAAATTAAGTTATTACTTTTTCGTATAAACTTTATCTCAAATTAAATAAACTTGTATTAGTCGTTAAAATTTAACTGAATGAATATTACTAGAGAATCTTTAGTGTATGTAAATATCCAAATTTAAATATGTATATCACTATTGCATTGATTAAGCCTCGTTGAGTGGAAGAGAAGGTCTTATGGCCTTACCTCTGCCAGCGAAAATAAAACAGTATAGGCCTATTAAGACTTCATTCATTTGCATATAATTTAGATATATTATAAAGCAGGCTTTCTGCCATTGTCATTTGATAGAAAGATAGTTTATATTATAGATGACTACAAATATGAAATGTAAAAATAAAAGTAACTTAGAATGTTCTTCTTTTGGACACTCCAAATGCAAACGCCACAAATTGATTATCTTGAGAATGGTACTATGAAGAAATCTACCGCACAAAATGAAAAAAAAAATATATATATATATATATATATATATATATATATATATATATATATCCATATATCATTACGAATTTACAAATGTGTACAACGTTCTCCGTTATGGATCTGTTATGCTTATTGGTATTAATTTATATATGTTACACTCTTACAAGTGTATATTTATTGTATGGTAGTCTGTAAGTTTCAATTTGTTATGATTAGTTTAAAATATAACCCTAATGTACTATATGTAAAATAGGGTTTATAAATATGGAATAAATACTACTACTACTATGCTTATTGGTAATTGACACAAGTTTTCTTTAACATTCTGTTAACATACAATTTTCTTCATTGACACTAATATCGCTACAGATCTCTAGCTCGAAAATATACATACTCGTAGGTCATCATCTTCAATATTCCATAAGAATTAGCGCATTTCAAAAGTAAATATCTACACAGAGCGAAACACAGACCAAACACTTTTTGTCTGGACAATCACTATTAGATTTGCAATTGTAGCCAGTTTTACAATAGATACTTAAAAACTGAATCGGTAAAAAAACAGTGCTTAAAACACTCATTTTCATGACAAACACACGGACACGTGACTTGCTTCGACCAACTCAGCATATGTAGCACCAATATTGCAGCAACTACTGACCAAATCATAACTGATAGAAACTTCGTTTGTTATTGTTCTTTTTTCAGTTTCGTAAAAGTTAAAAAGTCTCTGGCCTTGTACTATTTGCATGAATGTTTTTATCTTTTCACTGTTTATCTCTGACGTGAAGCTACATTTCGATAACAAAATGTTAATATTTGTGCTACAATTAACATAACCAGAAACTTCATGATAAAGCAGCCATGACATACTGTCAGTTGCAGTAATGTACAATTCTCGCGTTTGTAATAACCCCGTTAATGCTCGCCTGGGCTACTATTGTAGCACATTACAATTCTGGCAGTAGCGGTTTCTCGTAGGAGGGAAGGGAGGAACGTCCTCCTCACATTTTTCTTCTTTTGAAAGTAAATACCAAATGAATTCGATAATTTTTAATTTCACAGCTATAAGAAAACCTCGGTTGATCGAGTTTTAAACGACGCGCACTCATGTGCTGCTAGAAAACTGTGAGAAGGATGCGAGATAGTTTGTGTGGAGGAAAGTCAATCCATTCCTCCTCTACTGCAGTTAACACACACATAGACAACAGCGCGCTAGCGGCCAGAGAAAGAAGCAGAGTTGTAAAGCAAGTAAATGAATGGATGAGGAGATCCTCCTCTGAATCAGCGCATGGGCGGGAAATAGAAACCGACTGGTTGTGCAGCAAGCTCGCTACTGCTGCCATTTAACGATGCTGCATTCAACCAAACTATAACACATCTAGGAGGAGACACAATAAAAACAGTTTTAACGCAAAGCTATGAAAGACAGCATATAAACTTTTTTTTAATTATAAATCAAAATATATTATTCATTGCACTTTATATAAGCTACTATTCATGATTTGAAACTTTCGAGGATATCTGAAAGTTGAAGTTGGATTTATATAAAACAAAGAGGAAGTAGTTCTAAGTTAGTATCGCAGATCTTTTTAGCCTATGAAATTCACTTACATTCATTGTCCCCTAGACAGGACAACAACCAAGTTGTCAGTTTTGTACAAATATATTTCAAATTGAAAGTACTGCAAACTACATAATTTTTAACATAAAAAATTAATTGGCCATCGGCAGCTTTGAACAATAATAGTAGTATGACTTTACAAGAACTGACATTCTTAAAAAAGCATGTGATACTGAACTTGTAAAATGTACATGTGGCAACACAGACCACGTGGGTGGGTGCAGTGTTCTCCCTTTCCTAACAGGTTATTTTCCATTCCCACTTCCGTAAAACGGTTTCGGTTAGGTGTTAGTAGCTAGTCTCTTCCAACACGTGTGATGCTGTTATGTGCACGAAAAATGCTGCGAGGTTGTGAATTTACTTGTAATTGTTAATTTGTGCAATTATTCAACAATGAATGGAAGTGAAAACATATTATATTTTGGACAATTTAGCAAACTCAGTTTACAAAAACAGATTATTGCTATACAAAAGGGAAGACCAACCCTAACACTAACTGGTCTTACATGTATGCATGTAGGCTAATTTGTAGCATGTTTCTCTGAAGGTGTCATTTTGCGCTGTTAACTTCTTTCCTCCTCTTAAGAAATATGCAGGAGCCGCCACTGAATTCTGGCCTTTGTTTTCAACTCCTATAATTTATTCCATTATATTAAACCAACCATTGCTGAATTTGTCTTTCAATTAACTTATTTCAATGACGCATGCAATGTTCAAAAAATTAAAACCTGAAATTTATGAGAAGGTACTTCGAAAATATAAAGTTAAGGGTTTGCTCGCGTGTCCCAAAGAATAACAATCACTCTCACTCGAACATCTGGTCAAATCATAAACAACAATAGCACTGATGCATTGTTACAAGTGTGCAGGAAAGATACTATACAAAAGGAAAATGTCGCCGCTTGATTCGATAAAGCATTAAATTTATGAGAAGTTGCTTCGAAAATAAAGTTACGGGTTTACTCGCGTGGCCCAAGGAATAATAATCACTCTCAGTCTGAACATCTGATCAAGTCATAAATTATAACAGCTCTGATGCATTGTTACAAGTGTGCAGGAAAGATACTATACAAAAGGAAAATGTCGCCGCTTGATTCGCGAAGACGTCATAGCACTACAAAGAAAGGTGGGATACAATATTAGCCCACCGAGCACTGAAATGTTAAGATCTATGTAATTTACGACTTCAATGTTGAACATAATGCCTCTTTGTTTTGTCCTGTGATTTAGACGTAGGATCCTCAGGATTCTTCAGTATTAATGGCAGAGTGGTTCATTTGGTAGAGCATTGACTCCGAAATTTGGGCTACCACAATTTTTCTTATCGGTCACGTAACCGATCTCTTCAATTTTTCACGATCTCCGAAAAACATGACAAATTGTAGGCTCCATATTTCAATTCGTTTATAATCCTGATTCCCCTCAGTACGCTGGAACAATCCCCATTACCCATACATTAATACTAATAAGGCCAATTCACATTTTTAGAGGTAAGACCATTATTAAAAAAAATAACTCGCTCAAAAATTGCTTGAATATATGTTTATTTATTTCATTTACCATAGCAACAATAGTGAAACAAGTGAAACAGAAGTTTCTGAGAAAATCAAATAAACTTTCATGACTACTGAATAAATCTACACATATCTACAACTAATTTCTCATACCAACAGACTTGAAAAGAAAAACAAAATATACTCAAATTTCAATTTACATATACTATGATTCTGTATAGTATGATTATATTTAAAGTTTATTAACACATATGAATTTGCTTCCTTTTATCATATTTTAAGATACAGTATGCAGATATTAAATTTAAATTTAAATTTAAAACGGAAATAAATTACTGGTAACTGTTATTGTTCATGTTCTATATTGTAAGTTAAGTTAAATCATTATTTAGGTATTACCACTAATCAACATACAGCTTTCTTATGTAACAGGCTTGGTAAAACTACATATAAATTTGTCATTACTCGAAATTATTTACACATTCATATTTTAAGTAAATTGTATTTACTCGTAGTAACAGTATATACACCCAAACTAGTGCAACAAAGAAAAAATAATAAACCCAGTTCAAAAGAAATAACACTGTACAAAATAACTAAAGAAGAAATAAAAAAAACAAAACCCATAAATATATAGTTGAGTCTATAATGTCTACAGATTTAGATGTGATATAATTGGTTGAGGAGGAAGTGCTGAATTGCATCTCATTCCGTTCTCTTCGCTTCAGAAAAGGATAATTAAAATTTGTTTGTCAAAATCTGTTGATTACCCAACACATTTGATTTCTCTTTTGGGATTTTTTAAAATAGATTTACAATTTAAATTTGTTGAACTTTTCATAAAAAGTGCTGCTTCTAAAAAGGTGATATAGAAACAACATTTCATAACACTAAGCGAAATACTAAAATACAACACAAAATCTGTGAAAATTCATTGTGGACCAAGATTATACAACAGTTTATAAAAATAAATCCAGGATTAAGTAACCTTAACAATAACATTTTCAGTAAGCGAAATAAATATTGTGTTCATTTAAATTGAAACTGCCCATCATTTAACTCTTTTATAGAGATATTTTTTCTTGAATTTTTTCAGCTTTTATTTAAAACTTGAATTATATTACTTAACTTCTAGTATTGTACACTTTGATTACAAAAGAATACCCCAACTTTGAAAGGCTATATTCCGGCAACATAACTCAGAGCACCACTGGAATAAAGAACAGAGAAGTGATTTTTTGTAAGTTTGTTCTCCATCAGATCGCGGAAGACGATTCCTTCACATCTAAGTTTGTGTTTAGCGATGAAGCGACATTTCATACCAACCGAAAAGCTAACCGTCACAAGGTACGAGTTTGGGGATTAGAGAATCCTCATGAAAAGGTCGAACATGAGCGCGAATCCTCCCAAAGTTAATATGATTTGTGTCGTATCCAAAGAAAAAGTTTTTGGCCCATTTTTTTTCAAGCGCCCACAGTTAATGAAAATCCTTACCTGAAATGCTGCAACACAAGTTGTTTCCTCAGCTAGAAGAAGAAGAAGCTGGGGACTTCATTTTCCAGCAGATGTGGGATGAGTTTGATTATCGAGTTGGTATTGTTCGGGTTTCTCGTGGCGGTCACACCGAAAAGACTATTTGTGAAGTGAAAATCAAAATTTTCTGAAGCTATAGTAATCAGATTAAACTTTACAAAGATATTATTGAAGGGAATGGTGAACCCAAGTTGTAGCCTCTCAAAGTTGGGGGTATTCTTTTGTAAACACGCTGTATACAGACTTTACGACTAGAAACTTATCCACATATCTCACTCGGTTCAGGTGTCATTTTAAAGGACAATACTTCAAGTTTGCCTCGTGTAGTGCCGTAGTATAAAATTTCTCATAGACTGTATTCCATATCAAGATATGCTCGAAAATTTCTTCATTTCGCAGATTGACGAAAATGACCAAGATGGACGCATTCACTACCAACAAGATGGTGAATCACCTCACTACCGCTTCGAGGTTCGTGAGCTACTTAATCGGAGTTTATTCCTGGTCGTTGGATTGGTCGTGCAGGGCAACTGGATGGCCACCTCGCTCACCAGATCTGACCCCTCGATTATTTCCTGTGGGGGTTTGTCAAAGTTCGAGTGTTCGTTCTTCTTTAGACTGCCTGCCCATCTCCCTGAGCTGAGAATTTGAACTAATGCCGCAGTTGCTCGTTTGTGGCAATAAATTGACTATAGATTGGATATCTGGCATATCACAAACGGCAGACACATCGAACCAAAATAACTACTTGGTAGAAACTTGATATATTGTCCTTTAAAATGACACCTTATCCATTTCTGTAAGATATGTCAATATATTTCTATAAGCTTCTATATTAATACAGTTCTTTTTTAAACACCCTGTATTGCGTAAATGGAACTACACCAAGCATGAACATTTGCTTTTTTTGCATGCAAACGGTGTCTTTTAAATAAGAATATGTAATTTGTAATGTTAATTTCTGATTTAAATTTAAATAAATAAATGAGCACAGCAGTCCTGAAACAGATATTAATATACAATAAATTTCATAACAAATGGAAATATTAGAAATATTTAAATAAATTTGCGAAGATATTTAGAAATATTTCACCAGGTAAAATTCGAAAGAAACATATTGGACAGTTTTAATATAAACTGTAAAGGATATTCGTATTTCATTACAAATTTTTAAGTGTCAACAAGACGTAAATTTGTAACAATTTCACATTTCTGTAGTTTTAGAGTGTTTTAGATGACATGAATAAAAAATCTACTCTCATATATATTTTCTGATTAAAAATAAAATTATTGCTAGCCTGATTTCGAAAGTTCGTGGAGCATAAGGAGGTTAAAGCAAGGTGAACAGCATCTGGCATTTCCCTCACAATCACTATCAGAATAACATATCTTACGCACATTGCAAAATGCAAAAGATGACTGGCACTGCTTGAAGCATGCTCCTCCACGACAAACACAATCGCATTTGACTTCGTTTACACATATCAGCAATTGTAGCACCAATAGCACAGCACCCACTGACCTAATCATCGCTGGTAGTGTTTTGTTCTTCCCCTGCTTTGAGATCCGTAGAAGAAAACAAGCCTGAGCTCTCGGAGTTTGCGAACGTGAAGAGCTTCGTTTGCCGTCTGGCATTTCAGTCACTTGAGATACGTTATATTCTCTAAAATATAAAATTAATTATTCATACAACAATTAACATAACCTGAAACTTGATAAAGTACCTCATTGCACAATGTAAGGTGCACGGAAGTATTCGAATGTATCCTATGAACCTAAGCAATTTACACATTCTTAAGTTTAAAAATAAAGTGAAAATGTTTGTATGATATTTGATAAATTTTATTATTTTTTTAAGTGTTACTAGCATTATATGGTACTAATATTTATTGTATTTATCTGATGCATGTAACCTATAAGATAATAGTACATTATGCAACGAGCCTATAATGATAGTAATTAAGAATCGAATATGGATATTTATGAAACGAGCGCAAGCGAGTTTCATAATTTTCATACGAGCTTCTTAATTACCATTATAGGCGAGTTTCATACGAATTTTTATGCTCGACCATATTTCTAACTTGAAATTACCGGTATTCAGATGTATACATTTTATTTGTATGTGACAAGATCGGAAGTGACCTTGTTCTAGGTCGTGAATTGTGAAATGTGCGCAGACGCGAAAGTATTGATTTTTTCCAAGGAACAATAATGTCATTGACCTTAATGTAATCCTGTTAAACTTGATAATATTATAATATTATAACCTTGATTATTGAATTCGACATTGAAAAACGAGATGACAAATTGAATTTATTTGAATATTATTTACAATTAACGCTAATTATTATAGTAACAGAACATAACCTTCTGCGACAATATTGGATTTCCAGCCTCCGTGACTTTTCGCTAATTCTCTTTAGATTGCATATCCGAGAATAATCGATACTTGCGATCTTATAACGGTAGAAAGCTGACCTGTCATTGGCTGAACAGTTGTAACCTGAGTCGTCATTGGCTGAAAGACCTGACCTTTAATGAGTAGGTGTACTATAATGACATGCATTAAAGGTCTGCTATCAGGTGTATAATTACTACATTTCGGCATGGTCGAGCATAAAACATTGTAATAAATATAAATAGATCATTTTCTTAATTAATAACAGTGTATATCTCCAAAAAATGATTTCTTAGCATCGCCACACATACACTTGATTGTACTTGTCACTATCTCTTGTCACTAGAGAGTTCTTGAAATTTATATTTTCCCCGCCATTCATAAAATATTTTGATATGATACTTCCTACACAAAAGGGGAGATCTATAACTGAAACTTGATTAATATATTTCAGTATTATTTGTATTTATCCTGGTAATAATGAACAGTTTGACTCGTAGATATTTTGTTTTTGCAGCATTAACTTCCCATGATTGTACGAGAAGATTCGAAGAGAACGGCAGTTACGTAGACTTTCGGCTGCCCCCTACTACCATTAATGCATAACACAATATCAATACGGCGGTTGCTGTCGTCTACGATACAACGAACTTTTCTGTTGATTTTCGAGTTCGTCATTTTTTTCCGGTTATTATAAATGCTTATTTAAGTTGTGTTAACTCTCACTAGTGGTTTTGTATTTTATTTTATCCATCTTAGTATTTATTTTATTATTGTAAATATTTTTGTTTTATCGCTAATAATAATAATAATATTATTATTATTATTATTAATGAATTATTTTGTATTACTATCTTTGTATCATCTCCGTCACGATTATTCTATATTATTATTATTATTATTATTATTATTATTATTATTATTTCTACCATCAGCATTATTGTTTGATCTCTGTAAAATTTATGTAGACTACTGGACTGTATCCGAGCACGAGCATATGCTCATTTCGGGTATCTATTCATATGTATTCATTTCAAATGTAGATTGTAAAAAATTTGAATTTGAATTTTGAATATATATGATGACGCCAATTTCTTGACAAGTGATAGTGATATTAATGAATTGAAAACTCTTACCAATTCCGTTTTTAATAAAGCCAAGAACTGGTTTAGTTCTAATAAGTTTCTTTTAAATGAAAGTAAAACTGCATCTTTGTTATTTAGTAGTACAGTCATGGAAAATAATAACTTTACACTTCTTGGTATTACTGTGGATGCTGAGTAACTTACGGTGTTGGACCCCGGACTCATTTCACCGGCATTATCACCTTCATCTCATTCAGACGCTAAATAACCAAAGCTGTTGATAAAGCGTCGTAAAATAACCTAATATATTTAAAAAAAAATACAGTGGACAGCACATTTACTTAGGCAGACCATGTTGATTCTGTTTGTAAAAAATTGTCAAAGTAATATTTCTTCTGCGAAATTTGAAAATGTATGTTCCGAAGAATTACATTAGAGTTGTCTATGTTTCTTATTTTCATAGTACACTTTCTTACTTGCGTCTAGAGCCCAACCATCAAAAGCTTCCACTTGAGTAAGTAGTTAGAATTTCACTCACCAGGTGGCAGTGGTGTTACAGTTTTCGTATTAATAGAATCTTTTGGCGCTAGATGGCGGTAACACTAAAGCCGAAAATAGTGACTGTGTTTTTGTTCAAGTTAAAAGTTATTGTATTCGTGTTAAAATGAGGTGTTAACAGTTAAATAATGGGGAAAAAATTTGTTTGCAAGCTGTGCGACAGAGAGTATGATTATTGTAATAACCTTAGGTAGCATGTAAATAGATCTCATCCTGGGACAGTAGACGAAATTGCTCCTAAACTGAGACAAACTGACTTGAGTAAATACAAGTTTAAGGCCCGGTTGCAGAAACACAAATCAAATCAGTCTCTGATTGCCAATTAGTTGATGTCTGATTTATTTGATTGTTCATTGCGTTGCACAAACGTGAATCTCCAATCAAGTTGTCTCAATTTACTAATTGCTGATTTGAGAAAGAAATACATTTGACAACATTGCTATTTAGCAACCACCGCCAATTTGATGTTATTTAAAAGTCGCGAAACGAATGCATCAAGTGGGCGGTGACTAGGAAAACAAGTGAATGTTCAAGTAAATGTTTTGTTGCTTTTTGTAGAAAGGAAACGGGTGGATTCTATTTGTATATAGACTACAATATAGTGGAAAAAAAAAAAATGAAGCCAACAAAAAAAAAAAAAAACGTGAGGGGGCTTCTGTTGTGGGATTTGCTAGGGGAGTCGACAAGAAATTGGAATATACATAGCCTCCATAACCCAAAATAATTCCATTTCCCATCTCTCTGTTTACAAATGGAGCTCGTAACCTACTCATTAAAAATATTGTGTTGTCATGTGTAGAACCCTGCCAACGGGCTACAACATTCCCGAATTTCAATGATGGTGTAGACTACATATTGCCTGTATATTCACAGAAAATAAACCTTTTCCATTTCGATAAAGTTCGGCATCATTTCGACCAGGTGATTGGATGGGGATGTGAACAGTCTATACAACCAATATTAGGCTACTCTTGGAAATCCTGACATGACTGAATATTCTCTCTGGATTTCAAATCATTCCCTGTTTGAGGTTTGGGGATTTATGAGACCCTGCCATAACAAAGCAATTTCATACGTAACATTCCTAACTACTCGGCAAATAGTTGATTTGTGGACCCTAACAAGATAACCCAAGACCGCCTGAAAAATTCCAACAACATAAAATCTCAGCATTATTAGAACTTGGTTCATAGAAGAAAGTGGAAGGTTTCGATTTGTCTGTCTGCATATATTTGTTTCAGTTTTTGAAAGTAACAAAACACACGAATCCTTCCTAAATCTTTGCTCAAATTTTCTGTCATTATACATAAAAACAATTCATGTCTATCACGGAAACGCCTTCTTCTTAATAATATTTTTTTCATTCCAAAATTTCTTCATCAGAAGAATCCATTATGTCGAAAACAATATTGTTATGCTATAACTATTTACTATATACATTACAGTAACTGCATTATAAACAGAACAACATAAATAGCCTACTTAATCGATGATCAGTGATTTAACCAGCAAAAATCTGTTGATCAAATCTGATGGAAGACTGATCTCCGATCAAACACTGATTGTTCTTTCTGCAACAGAAATAGAACTGATGGCCAATCAAACCGTCCTTGATTGCCAATCATATTTTGATTGGTGTTTCTGCAACCGGGCCTAAATGTTCTTATTGTGACAAAATGTTTATTCAAAAATATCATGCTACATTTCATGAGCGGAAAACTCATGGATTGTCCTCTAACTCAGCTCTTCATGAAAGTAAAAAGTATATTCATGGGTATACCCTTTCAAATTTGAATAACTTTTAACAATAGTATATTTGGAAAATGACTCCTTTTCAATATTACACTTCCATTTATCATACTGGTCCCTATTTTGAAATTCTACAGTCTCTCTATCAACTGTAATGGAATGTACTGTATGCAAATGATTACGTAATTCTTCTGTTGATCCACAAGTAAAATTACATAAAGGACACATAAAGGAAGTATTATTCATTCTTGCGACATCATTCCTATTTCCCTTCGATGAAGATATCGAAGTTCAACTGTAACTTGTTCGCGACATATATTTCCACATTCACTCCTTTAGTCTCTGAAATATTACGACGCAAATTACAGTCTCAATTATCATATCTACTTTATATTTTTCTACCAGTATCTATTATAGAGGAAAATAGTTACACCAGCCTGGAACCAGTTAGTGTGAAACGTGGATAGATAACCTGCAAATACTGTTACAAACAGGTTTAGTGTGATTACAAACCTCATAAATTTACAAATTCATTTTCATACATTTGCGTATCGGTATTTTACATTCAACTAAAACTGCATCAGCTATACTGTATCTCTGCTTTGTCATGGATCATAACGGAGCGGTTATACGAGTACTTCTAGAAACAGGTTTTGCTTATTGCTTAAGACGCCGTTCGAAATTAACACGCGCAAGTAGCATCCCGCTTGTCTGAGGTAGTTAAACGTGTCTGGAATCGACAATATACCTAATCCTTCGAATTACACTGGTGGAAAAGGACTAAATTTATATCGAACAATTTTTGACCGTATCATTCCATGATATAGTAAAAAGTATATTCAACTTATATGATGAATTTGCGACATTGGCCAATAGCGGTTCAGAACCGCCTTAAAATCAACCAATCACAGTTGTGTTTCTTGATAAGACGCTTTGTAAGAAAGAGTCTTATCTGATAACACGCATCGTACAATACCTCAATGTCAATCACAGAAAATCGGGAAATGCTAACAAAATTTAACTTTGAAAATTGCGTTTTCAAAAACTGTAACTTCAAGTAATAAATAAATATTTGTTAATGTAGCATTTCAGCTTATCTTATTTTGAGGTTAAGTATTGTTGTTTCGTATTTTCGTTCTGAGTAATTGGCAATGGCATTTAGCAATACATAGCAGTTTGTTTTTCAACATCATTACAATGAAACACAATAATGTCTAATGCTGAGTTTTATAATAATTATCATCATTTAAGTAAGTAAAATTATGAACACTAGTGGCTTGTGCAGCAAATGCTGCAAACTAAGTTCATTAGACGTTCAAATAAAAATGTTTCAGACTTACAGTATTTTGAATGAAGAATACCAGACATTTTGAAAGTTATTTTCTTCTGTAATAATGAAACATACTCCCTCTGAATGTTTTTTTTATTCCAAATACTTTTTATTGAACCTATCCACCTTCAGTTTTTGAGATTCAGCGCGAAAACGCAAGTAACATTGTCAGGACGATCACTGGGTTTTTCATGTGGGAGTAAAGCGATAGCTATTTCAGGTCATTGTTGTTGATTGTAGGTGAAAGTTAAAAAAAAAAAAAAAAGATTTGCTATGCTTTCGAAAAATAGACATAGCATCTTGGTATAGCTATTGCACGTAGAGCTTGAAATGTAGAGGGTAAAATCATTTTATCCTGCTAAGAGATCTTGCTGAAATGATCGGGAGACTACATAATTTTATAGGCTTCTTATTTTATCAATAATTAATACCGTTTGGTATTTCCTTAGGAACTGTAATTTTTCCGCTCTCTCGAGCCAATACTGAAGAGAATGACGCATATAAAAATCTACACCGCACCGCCGCCATTAAGCATATGAAAAATTTATACAGAAAATACAAGACATAGTCATACCTACAATTGCACACATATTCAATAGTTCCTTAATCACTTCAACTTTCCCTAAAACATGGAAGCAAGCTTTCGTTCTTCCTCTTCCAAAAGTCAAAGTTCCCACCGACCCGAACGACTATAGACCAATCAGTATCCTGCCAGCCATATCAAAAGCACTGGAAAGAATCGTACACAGACAAATTACTAACTACATGAACGAACACAAACTATTCGACAAGTATCAGTCAGGTTTCAGAGCTGGACACAACACAAGCACTGCTCTACTTAAAGTGACAGAAGACATTCGTGAAGCAATCGACTCTAATAAAGTAACAATACTAACACTTCTTGACCTTAGCAAAGCTTTCAACTCTGTAAATTTCGACCTGTTCACCCATAAATTGAGAAATCTGCATTTGTCAGAGACTGCTGTGAGTTGGTTCGAATCCTACTTACGGGAAAGACAACAATGTGTTGTATCCGGGAATCGAAGCTCTTCCTGGCTTAACATAACATCAGGTATACCACAGGGTTCGGTACTCGGACCATTGTTGTTCACAATATATGTCAGTGATATTACATCTCATGTAAGGCATTGTAACTATCACTTGTATGCTGACGACCTTCAATGCTACATCTCTTCCCGCTTAGATCGAATAAATGACGCTATAGATAAATTGAACAAAGACATTGACTCGATTGTGACATGGACAAAGAAATTCCATCTTAATATCAATCCTGGAAAGACACAAGCAATCATATTAGGACACAAACGGCAAACCGACGCTGTAAAGCACCTCGACATTTCCCCCGTTAAAGTAAGTACAGTGCATATCCCTTTCAGTTCTTCGGTAAAAAATCTTGGCATTCACATGGATAATAATCTCAACTGGGACATGCAAATCACAGAAACCTGCAGAAAAGTATATTCTATTATTCATGTGCTAAAAAGGATAAATGTTCATCTTCCCTCTTGCTTAAAAAAGTCCCTTGTGCAGACCCTTGTATTTCCCTATTTTGACTATGCTGACATTTTACTGACTGACCTTTCCAGCGACAACAAAATGAAACTTCAACGTGCTCATAATTTGTGTGTACGTTTTGTAAGCAATGTTCGTAAATATGATCATATTACCCCATCCCTGGAAGCAATAGGTTGGCTTAAACTAGATAAGAAAAGAAATTTACATTCACTTCTCTTTCTCTTCGAAATCTTGAACTCTTCTATTCCTTCGTACCTGTCGTCTCGCTTCACTTACCTTTCTTCCCACCACAATCTGAACACACGCTCTCGCCATGAAACAATACTAACAATACCATCCCATCGCACCTCCTCATACTCATCCTCTTTCACAATAGCCCTGCCAAGACTCTGGAATTCGTTACCTGCTAGCATCAGGGACTGTCGAAATAAAATTCAATTCAAACGGAAACTTACTAGGCACTTGGTCAGTAATTGAGACTCGTTCAGACATGGTTTCTTGTAAATAGTTATTTTAATCTACCACAAAATATCTCAATATCCGGTAATTTCATCACTATAGAATTTTGTTATTGTAGGTTTAATTTGTAATTTAGTAAATACAAAAATATTCTTTGTTCTTAACTTCTATGATAAAATGTCTAGCTTTCATTAATCAGGTATTCTTGTCGTACTTTAATTTTTATTGTAATTGTAATTGTAAATTTAATATTACTTGTAATCTTATTGTTCATGTTATAGTTGTAATCCCCTGGTAGAGGGGCAGAGAAGGCCTGACGGCCTTATCTCTACCAGGTTAAATAAATAAATCTAATCTAATCTAATCTAATCTAATCTAAATTATAGAAATGAAGATCTAATTTAAGAATTCTCTACATATACTTACATAACCCCAAAACGTTTCACTTTGATATCATCAATATAGCATTAATATATATAATTAATGAAAAATAGTCATATCATGATATTAACTATAATAATATTTCATCATAATGGTAATAATGTCATCAAACCACCTCAAATTTTGTAGAATTTAATAACCAATTCACAGCTGTACTCAAAAAATTACACACCGCAGAATCAGACCTGTGAATTATTTTTAGTAAGTTTTGAAGTTTTTATAAACCAATTGAATTTGAGCTCTAAATGTGTCAGCAATCCTGCAGGTCATGGCCTTCGTGTAATATCCTATTGTTTATTGTAATGTGTTTGTGTTTTGTTTTATTCTGAAAAGCCATATTTCTGAAAACTGACGACAGATGGATTTTGGAAAATAGGAAAATGATGCAAGAAAATTGATATTTCACTGAAAACTGCTATTTTTCTGAAAAACTTTGGGTTCCAAGCTTCAAAATGAGGAGTCATCTATTAAATTCCGTTCAGCCGTTTTCCCGTAATTTCCATTACCAGTTCAAATTATATAAGTTATATAGATGATACAGCAGTCGTGCAATTACTACAGATATTTTTTCCCTAGGAAATTATCCACATAGCACGAAAAATTTATTAATTGGTTGAAGAGAGAAAAAAGTATATATTTCAGAAACAGTGGTTCTGTTATATTTATCGGTACAGGTTAATTAACTTAAATTTTACATTTCTTTTGGTGAGTTGTTTTATATCTATTTTTCCTTAAAATGTCAAAATGTGGGTCCAATCTCCCTATGACATGTGAGTCAAGCCTCCGTACTTGGTCTTGGTTACTAATTATAACATTTACAAAATACTTTGTTAATATTTCAATTTAAATTTTAAACCCTACAGAATCAAATAAAATTATGAGTATTTTCAATATTATTAATTTCACCCACCAGTATTCTTGCGAAGTGGAACAACAAAACTACAGTTTTCAGAGTCAAAACAGACAACATGTGCTTGGTTAGTTGCTTATTCTTCCACTTCCTTTTCGAGCACAAATATAATATTTAGTCTCCCCTACTTTGTGGTCCTCAGGGTTTTTAGTTATGTTCTTGCTATTTCAGTAAATTAATATGAATTTAAATGTGCGACTATTTACGCTTCGATAAATATTTACAATTTGTCGAAGTATATACAATAAAAACACTAATTCTCTTAAAATGTTGTCACTAGACACACTGAGGCACAGGCCAATTTCCACTCTACACTTTAATTGCGTCGATCATTCTATCCCTCTGTTGTTTTAGGGCCGTATTCATAAACGAGACTTTGGATGAAGACTTCCCAAAATCGACTTTCGTAGTAAAGGTCAACTTTGTTAAAAGTCCTATTCATAGACAATACTTCTGAGACTTTGACTTTAACTTCGGTAAGTCGATATTTGACGGTCTTGTTCTAATGTTGGCAATCACAATCACTGCCTTCTAAACGAATATATAATTTTTATAAAAAAAAAAAAAAAAGCCGCCCTAAATAAGAGTTCGAACAGATCGGCCTACTAATCAATTCATAAAGAATAATCATGAAAACCAATTGTATGACAAGTTGAAAGGAAAAAGAAAACATTAGGATAAATGATATGAAAACATAGGAAATCATTTACAATAAAAGTTTGTTGGGTACAAATGATTACTAATTATAGCTAAGGATGATTTTAACACATGAGATCCTATGGCATCAATCGTTGCATCAGAAATTTTAAATTGTTTAAGTTGATTTAAAGTTTCTCGTGGAATCGTGCCACGGGTACCGAACATGAGCCCAAAAACTGTCCAATGTGTGATGTGGTATTGTGCTCCGAGATGCTGACAACAAGGCTCATATATGACTTGTTTTTCACGACACACCTCTTGTGGCTGTTGCTCGTGCATCTCGAAACGGATTGTGGGGTCAAGAATGACACCCTTATCCTTCTGCCGATCAATTATGATGATATCAGCACGTCTAGTAGATCCATCAGAAGAGACGCAACCAACCTCCTAATGAAGCTCATAGGAAGCATTCTGACGGGTTGAAGATGCGATGAGAGAACGAACCGTATTATGTCTGTTGATTCGGAGCAATTCTCCATGATGGCAGAAACCCAAGACGTGAGGAAGCGTTTCTTGCCGTCGCATCTTCTGCAACGGGTTGAGTCAAGAGTTCTACCAGGGAGAGTACGTATAGGTATTGTATTACAGTTCATCTTAATGGCTTGCGTCCACTGACTGCTCGAAAGTCCCTTTTTGGTTGAGATCCACGAATTACCTTTCTTCCAGTGAGAATAGAAAACAACTCCCAAACCTCTACTTTTCAATTTTCTTCATTGATGAAAAGAATCTTTACGCAAAGCTTTTCTTAGTTTTTGAGAAGAAATACGTTCAGAGCAATCCAAGGTAATTGGTAATTGTTTGATGCAATGTTCAGTTTCTTTTGGGAGATTCCGAGTGGCTGCTACATGAGGGTTGTCAACGTGTAAAAGACTTTGACAGATATGTAAATGCTGAAGGTAAACTTCCCAATGGGCTTTAAATACTCCTAAACCTCGCAATCTTCTGGGTGCATACAACATAGCATCCGGGGTGTCAGTAGGAATGTTAATTATTTCCTTAACAGCACTGCGAATCAATTTGTCAATATCAGTTAGAAATTTCACTTTAAGATCTTTTAAAGGAGCACATCGGAAGGGGTAAACCAACTGAGGCCAGATATATTGATTTAATATATTTATCTTTTGGTCCGGCATTAGTAAGGTTGAAGTGACCAGCCGATAGATAGTTGAAATAGAGTAGGCATTGCCTCAATCAAAGCCAACTTTTGAGTCACAAATCAATTAAACAATTGAACATCGGTACTTGTTAAGCGATTGTTAGCCGTTGTTTCAGCTTTACATAAGAATAATAAAATTATTAGTGTGAAACTAACGTAAGTAAAAAAATTGACAATTTTAGATCTTTAAACCAATAGATAGTAATTCGTTCTTCTACTTGGTCACAAAAAATCGTAACTCAGTTCCAAACAGTCCTGTACTCGTACATAATAAAATAAAATTCGTAACTACAAAACATGATGGTATAGTTCATCTGAAATAATATTGCCTGCTAAGAATTATGTTGTGAATAAAACATCGATTGTACTTACGTTAGGTTCACATTAAGCCCTCGAATTATTTCATTATAAAATAATTTAATTGTGAAAATATGGAAGATAAGAAGATGCCACTAATAACAGACTACTTAAAAATTAATTGAAATCAATGTTCAGAAAACATTATTATGACGACCGCAGGATTAAAATTTAACTGCATATCCAACTGTATAAGATATCTCTATAGAATTAAACACTCAAATCAATATTAATCCATCAATTACCTGTAGCGTAAAATCGCGATTAAATAAGAAAATCAATCATTGGTGGAACAGATAATCCTCTTTGATTATTATTGATCAATGAATGTTGAAACATGACGAGGATATCTAGTACTGTCTGTTTATCAAATCTGTACCTTGAGTTGAATTTATTATCTATATCTAATAATACGCTAAGGAACACGAATAGCTTTAATAGTCCCCTAGATGTCCTCAATATTCTCGAAAAATTTAACATTTTTCGAAATATCAGCCAATTTTCTTATGTCCACGAACGAAAGTCAAAGTCAAAGTCTAGATTTTCGGCGACTTCGAAGTAAAGTCACGATTGAAGTTTACTTTCATCAAAGTGTTGACTGTGAATAGGAAAATGGTGACTTTGTACTTTCCAAAGTCAACTTTGGTCCAAAGTCTTGTCTATGAATACGACCCTATTAGTTTTGCACAGGTGAGAATAAGATATTCCGTAGTTTGGGCTTCACAGGGGTGCAGTCACTTACTCAGTCTTTCTGCAAAACGAGCTTCCAACGTTGTTGCAGAAGGTTCCCTTAGCTACCAGGATGAACATGATCTTCCAACATCACAGAGCCCCTTCACGTATTAGCTATCAGGTGTCACATCTTCTAAATATCACATTCATCTGAGAATGTATCGGCCATTGTGGTCACATGCATTGCCCACGAAGGTCATCAGACCTTACTTCTGTCGATTTCTGTTTGTGGGGGGGGGCGGTGGATGATCTTTGTTACTGATCTTTAACTGGGAAGTCGCCGCTATAAGGAGAAACTAAAATGTATATGTACACTTAAGAATGGGCCGACTCTTGGTCGATAGAAATGCTAAGTTCTATCGTGCGGTTCACTCGTGTAAACGTAACCCAGTGCAAGGCATTGCTGTGGTGTCTCTTCATTGAAAGTCGTCCGTCTATAATGTAGTAAACCTTACGAGCAGTGTGTGGCCCAGTGGTAAGAAGTCTGACATCCGTGCGAGAGGTTTTGAGTTCGCCTCCCGGTACGGTAAAATTATTATTTTTTATTTTAATTTTTACTTAATTTATTAGTTTAAATGTGAAATGGCATTTGTTAACAAACTTCGTTATGCCTGCCTTGTAAAAATATTATTGCCCATCACCTTTGGGCTATTAATAAATGATACCTGGCCTGTATAAACAAAAATACTTGTTTCATATCCTAAAAAACCGGACGCATATCAAACACAAATAAATAATTAAATTAACAAAAACAAACAATTTTTTAATATATAAACAAAACAAGGCCAGTGGTGGGTACTAGTATCTCGTCCACAAACTACCTGCGTCAACAACTGCCCTCATTCTGCGCGACATGGAGTCCACAAGATTATGGAACAGGTCTAAATTCTTGGCCATCTCCTCCCACGCATCTAGAACTCTGTCCCACAATTCCTCAGTGTCCGAAAGGGTGGTTGTTCTGCCCAATTAGAGCGTAGGATCCTTTTGACTGCAGCCCACAAATTTTGAATCGGATTCATATCTGGTGAATTTGGAGGCCAGTCGACTGGGTCGACATCACGCCTCCTCGTAAACCATCTTTGAATCCGGTTGGCGGTGTGTATGGGATGATTATCCTGCTGGAAGAAAAGTGTTCCTTCTGGATATCGTTTTCCATTGTATTAACAGATAGCAGTATTGCTTGAAAGAGAGAGGGAGGTTTATTATTTATTAGAGTTTGGGCATATTCTAAGAGATATCGCCATATAATTATAGCTTTGCGAGACACATGTGATGACAAATTTGTAATAAAAAAAGATGGGGGGAAATTCGAACCTTGAGGTATTACTATCAATTTGTTCAACAGACCAATGCCGTAACGACTTACGCTACTGTGACCGTTAATATCGGTTCGGCATAATACGTGGTTTTCCTGTTCATATTCGCTCCGGTTGATTTTGTATTTATCAATTTTATTATTATTTCAGTCTTCAAGGGCCCTGGTGTATCTAGAATCAACCAGCCATTCGATTTTATTACATATTTTAGACTCTTAAACAAAATACAGCAAATTTAAATGGTTTAATTATGTGTTACCTAGTGAACTACGGCTTTGACGAGACGAGCATGCGCAATGTATGTCTCTGGAACTTAGAAATTGTCGGCCGGCCCATTCTTTTTGCCGCTAAGTGTACAGTGAAACGTAACATGGAAATTTTTATTAGGCCTAAGTGTATATATTTATTTCATATTAATTCGTTTATTTTTACCTTAAAACAGTGTAAGCTGGTATTGTAAATGACTATTTTCTTTTGAAATGAATATTTTATTTAAAAAATAGTTCTACCACATAATTCTTCTTTTTTTATTTTGGGTAGAAATGTGTGACATGTGAGCAGCGTTCCTGTTTCAAAAAGTTTGAGAACTCCTGTTTATATCAGCAGTAAATGAGGACCGTTTTGACAAAATGCAACATCTCAAATTTTTGCGAAATTCGGTATCTATCGGTTTTAGACACTTTGAAATGAGATCTTTAAGGTGATGTAAACGGAACACGACAAAACTCAACAAAAGCCTTTCATTTTTAGGCCTTAACCTACGAATAGGATTTGGACGAAACTTAATATCTTCCTCTTTTAAGTTTTAACAAAACGCAATATGTCCATTATAATTTCTCTGGATATTATAATGCAATTTCAAATGCTTCAATTCATTCATTTATTCAGTTTAAATATCAACAATTGAATGTGAATTCATACACATTTCTTCCACCAACCTGGAACATTTAACAGTCACTTGCAACTCGATTCGACGACAGTAACCATAGTGTCTTCTTAGTAGTAATGGAAGCAGAGGACATGGAATATCCTGTAGATTTTCACGAGAGTCTGCAAGGAAGTAAGAGTAAAAAGATAACGGGGACTCTTAAGAAAAAAGAGTAAAAATGTCAAGCTCCTGTCTATAATGAAGAACTGAACATCGACTGTGATCATGGACTAAATAAAACGAAAATTGAAGGGACATATGAGGCTGCATCATTAATTTGCGAGCATAATAATAATAATAATAATAATAATAATAATAATAATAATAATAATAATAATAATAATAATAAGGAATAACATTTAGCAGCAATCTCGGCTGGGGGAAACACGTTACTGACACAGCGGAAAAGGCATGGAGAGCGTTACTCTTTGTGATGAGGGTACTAAGAAAAGGCTCTGATAAATCCAAAGAGATTGCATATAAATCACTAGTTCGTCCAGTAATGCAATATGGTGCTGCATGTTGGGATCCTTACAGATTAGAACATATTAAGGCTCTGGAAAAGATTCAAAACGGGCTCTCAAGTGTTGTCGTAATAATTCACCATTAAATGGGACACTCACGGACAGAAGAACGCGAATTCGATTACGCGCAATGTTCAAAACACAAATAGATGAGCCTGTCTGGAGAGAAATAAAAAATAGGTTGCAGCCGCCAAATTATTCTTCAAGGAACGACCACTCATATAAATTGAGGGAAAGAAGACAGAGGACGGATACTGGAAAGTTTTCTTTTCTCAATCGTACTATCAGGGATTGGAATGCTTTACCTGCAGACTTACTAAAGGCTTTACCAATAACCAAAAATGTATTTAAAATAGGCTTAAGGGCTTTACTAATAGACGGTAGTATATTATACACACTATTTAAAGGGTGTAATTGATATTTTATTATTTGAAGTGTTGTATCAGCGAGGAAGTGTGTTTTGTCAGTGAAGTGTGAAGTGTGTAGTGTCAGTGAAGTCTACTGTGTAAGTGAAGTGCGTTTGTGTCAGTGAAGTTCTATAGTTCATAGTGGCTGTACAAAGTAGCTGAACAGTGAAATGGTTTTGAAGTGTTAGTGAAATCAGGATAGAATCAGTGCAGTGAGTGAGTTGACAGCGGAATAAGTGTAGTGCCGAAAGGTAGGCCTACTTGTGCAGGTATGAACGGCCTATCACACTCGTGGGTCTTAGTTCGAACTTAGTGTTAAGATAGAAATTAGATTTACTTTAAATGTTATTTTAAGTGATCGTGCTTCATTCAATCCAGGATGCTCATTATTATTATTATTATTATTATTATTATTATTATTATTACTATTATTATTATTATTACTATTATTATTATTATTATTACTATTATTATTATTATTATTATTATTATTATTAGTTAACATTATTATTTATTATTATTGTTTTTATTAATTGTCATTATTGAGTGTAATTAGTTACCACTGCCACCGGGTATATACCCATTTGCAGTGTGAATAAATACATACATAATAGGGTCGTTTAGGGACATCTCGACACGCAAAGAAAACATGTTAAGTTTGGGAACAATTTATGCAATTCCTATTCTAATCTCTTCTTCTAAAATGTCTGGATATGTCTTCCGTACATTTCACATATCTGGTGGCAATGTGATCATATAATTTCTCTGTGTTTAAAGGAAATACAACTGGATGCCGAAGTGTCGACATCTCCCATAATGGGAGACATTTCAATATTGCATGACAAACATAGGAAACACTTTAAAACCAAACATTTACAACACAAATTTTGCTCCTAAAATATACCTTAATACTGTATTATATAATACGTTGGTCACGTGTGAATTTTTCATCGGTGCCATTTTTCACCCATGCCTCGTGAAACAATTTTTGGCATTTTCCAACACACTGAAACCAAAGTTCTGTAGCACTGTTATCGTAGTAATACCACAGTCTAGTATATACAGTCACGAAGCTCAATACGTAGCAAATATGCATCCATAGATAGTTGTTAACCACTAGGATCGCTAATATCGCCTTATTACATACAATTCGATATACATACAATAATACTATTTTAGCACTATACGCTAACGATTCGGCATTTCTCACGGCATCGTGGAAGCCAACTGTCGCCATTACCAGGCTACAAGGTCACCTGCGTGACATTGAACCATGGCTCCTCAGATGGAGAATCAAATTAAATATATCTAAAACACAAGCCATCTTATTTAGCAGAAGAAATAAATTCAATAGACCGGGTATAAATCACTCGAAGTTAGCTATAAATGGATCACAAATCGAGTGGAAAACCCTAGTTAAATATCTCGGAGTAACACTAGACAGACGGCTCACTTTTTCTGAACATATACTACAAAAACTCAGACTAGCCAATGCTAGAATGGTGGAGCTTTATCCAATATTAAATAAAAGCAGACATCTAAACATACATACAGCTCTAACTTTGTATAAAACATTAATTAGGTCAGTAATACTATATGCTTGCCCTGCTTGGGGACATGCACCTATTACAGTCCGTAAAAAATTACAAGTTTTCCAAAACAAAATTTTAAGATTCATCACAGGACTTCCTAGAGTAACTCCTGTTAGATTGATTCATGAAGAACTAGAAATTTCGACCATTCAAGAATATATTTCAAATCAAGCCTTCTGCACGTACACCAAGTCGTACAGCAGCACAAACCCACTAATTTCTTCACTAGGAAATTACAATCCTGCATTAGATAAACATAAAAGACCTAAGAGTGTACTCCACCCTCTAGCTTGCAACGACAACGTACTAGACGAATACCAACTTGAACTCTAAACAACCATTTGACTCCTAAGACATACATGTCAATTAATGCACTAATAATGTTATTTCTCTGTTCCAGGGTCATCACGTTATTGGCTGCATAGATGCTTTGAATTCTTTGTAACTAATTAATATGTATTTTAATGTTTGAGTACTTCAAATGATTAAATAACAACCTCCCACCACAACATATTCATGACCCCATTGTAGCCAATTGCCTTGTCGTCAGCACGACACCTCATTCCGCTCAAGGTTTCTCCGTGGTTTCCCTTGAGTAATAAGACAAATGTCGGGATGAGCCCTAAAAGAAACGGGCCACGGACCACTTCCCTCCCCCCCACTCTTTCTCTTCTACTATCACAAAGAACTTGCTAATTTCTTAGATAATAAACCTGTATTATGATAATAGGGGAAAATAATTATACTGTAAGTTCACAGGGCTAACGGCTTCGAAGCTGGGTACCTGGTTCTAATGAAGTGCACTGGAAGCAATTTAAAACATGGGGGCATGAGATAGTTACTCTGCCTGCCATAAAAATTCACTTCAATTAATCCCCCAAGGTAAAAAAAAAAATTCGAAATAGTACCTGCACAGTCTATTGTTTCTAGCACCCTCACAACTCAAGCTTCGTGACTGTGGTAATACCCATATACGTGGCACAATGAGCGTATTCCGAATCTCACGGTGAGCAATCCGATGGCATCACGGTGTTCCGAATTCCACCGATGACGTCATTGATGCTCCACCGGTGTCGCACCGGTGCCATCAACTTGCAGAGGTGGTGGCGGCCTCCATCAGCCGCCATCAGTGAATCTGATTGGTTATTGTATAGGGCGGGAATTAGCAGACGAATGACATCGTGCACTGTTGTGTCATGGCGGTGTGTTCTGCTTTAGTTCTGCTGTATTGTTTGTAATGAGCACAACGTAAAAACAATATGTTAATGGCTTATGAACGAACATGTCAACGGACCCGTTATTACTACCGGTTCAAGAAATAAATTGTTTATGCTATCTTTTCTTTGAATGAGATGGCAGAACGAAAATTTCGCAAAATTTTGCTAGCGCAGCACAGACAACAACTTGTACAGTCGCCATGACAGCCATCGATCCTTCCAGCAGTTTTGTTTCTTATTTCGTTGCAAGGTGACGTCATTGATGCCACCGGACCGGTGAGATTCGGAATACGCTGAATAGGTCTTTTTTTTTTTTTTTTTGGATTGTCCAGATTCTTTCGTCAACTAGCTTCCTCCACATATACGCCGAGCATTAGATGGCTTCCATCTGAGGGAAAGCCTATCTTTTTTTGCTGTTTATCTTCTTCAGCTTTTTCAAATTTCTGCACATTTAAAGAACAAAACTAAAATTCTTTCAGTAGGCCTAATTAATTATCATAAGACACTGCTCTCTTAAAGTGACTGAACTTATTGAGAATTAATTCAATAACTTTCCCAAAATACGCTATGAACTGTTTTATTTAAAACAAATTTTTCTCGAAAAGGAAGCACAAACGAGCATAATTGTATTTAACTTTTTGTTTCAAATAATCTCAACGAATAAGCCCTTAAAATTAATGACATCATTTACGGTACTTTTATTCCCAGTCGTCAAAAAAAAAAAAATAGAAACGATCTGATCGGATTTTACTGTGTTTCACTCATAACGAGCCGCCGCTTACTGCAGACTCGAGAGAACTTAGTCTTGCAAGAACCGCATACAGATAATAGAGCTAGAACAGAGTTCGTTCCCCCTGACTGCGGTTGTGTTCATAGTTAGAGAGCACGAGTTACCCACCCATGATTATGAACGTGACCAACCGTACAAAGAATCAGATGGCTTTCCTAACAGAAGACGAAGAAAATTGGATAGTAAAGATGTTTCATGAAGATTAAATTCACTTTTACCAGTATTACTGAGCTTAATAAATTATAATTGTTCTTGAAAAACTGCTTTTTAAATGATGATAATTATGTTCTTTGGAAAAAAGGGCACATACACCATTGTAGTTTACTTACTTTCAATATAACATTCTGATATTAATATTATAAACATTCGCAATATTTTTGATGAGGATAAATAAAACAGTACTTTTTTTGTAAAAGATACGACGATATAAACATTAGAACAATAAATATAACGGATTGCAAACTTTAAAAGTATTTGTGCGAGATCGTGCGTATTTGCTTGTTTTCCGCACAGAACCAATACGCGGTAAGTGTGAAATACCACATTCAGTATTCCCAACGTAACACACATAACAATTTCCCTCTTCCTA
This sequence comes from Periplaneta americana, assembly GCF_040183065.1. Classification (NCBI taxonomy): domain Eukaryota; kingdom Metazoa; phylum Arthropoda; class Insecta; order Blattodea; family Blattidae; genus Periplaneta; species Periplaneta americana. The sequence goes on along the minus strand of NC_091122.1, from coordinate 161,015,788 downwards.
CCGCTTAAGCGCGACATTCATTTCACTGCTTTAGGTTTTTAACATATCATTTTTAGAGACGTTTAACATAGTAATAATTATAAATTGGAAACTTACCACTGCAATTTCACCTAAATTGCAATGTTAATTATTGTTTTTAAATATTTGCAAAAATTAAGTAAAGTCTACTACTCCACGAAACTTATTGCATTCCTGATACAAGTAACATTAAGGAAGACGTGAAAAAATCAACAAGATTCCAGATGCGGATGTTATTACTGCAATATGTTATATAAATAATATTGTTAAAATATTAAAATGAAAAATAAATCATTACATAGCCTTACCGTTTGTTTTAAGTTCGCATTTATAGACTGGGGGAAAAAAAGACAGACGTATATCACGGCCTGCTGGAGTATAGTAAACACAGAAAACATTTTATAGCAACAATGTTGAAGAAAGATATTTTGGTTTTCCGAAGTTGCCGTCATTAAACAGAAACCAACATGGAGATTTCATTGCAACTAATTAGAAATTCGTCTTTCAGGTATGTAATAAACGATCTTCGCACAAAATAATGTACGATACACGAGCGGTATGTTTATTTTCATGTTCTCGGAAATTAAGAAAGCTCAACTACGTTTCGCTTTTCAATCTTTTCCTTGACCATGAAAACGTCAACATACCACTTTTGTAACGTATATTACTATTTTCTCAGAATGCCATATCGGATTACGTGCCCTTTTTCCATATACCGCATCAATTTGATTTAAAGACAGTGTAGAAATTTACTTTCTTTAATGTAAGCGTACCGGTTACCTACTTTAATAAAAATGAAAAGGAGAGCAATATTATTTCCAGTTGGTTGAAGTAAAATACTACTACCACATTCTCTGTGTGCATTTTTTTACATGGTTATTTAACGACACTATATCAACTACAAGATTATTTAGCATCGATGAGATTGGTGATAGTGAGATGATATTTGGCGAGATGAGGCCGAGGATTCGCCATAGATTGCCTGACATTTGCCTTACGATTTGGAAAAACCTCGGAAAAAATCCAACCAGGTAATCAGCCCAAGCGGGAATCGAACCTGCGCCCGAGAGCAACTCCGGATCGGTAGGCAAACGCCTTAGTCGACAGAGCTACGCCGGTGGCTTTCTCTGTGTATGTTTAAAAGAAAGAAATCAAACAATACACCGTCTTTATTTTTCTTACAACATTGAAAGCAATGTACAGTAGTGGCAAAAAAACCGGACCGACCCTTGTAGCTGATACAAAAGAATCCTGTGCTGTGTATTGTGTCAAACTGTGGTAATTTCAATATGGATAGTGAAGCCAGAGGTATGTACTGCTACTTAATGTAAAAACACGCAGTTATCTTTGCCGAATAGAGATAGAAATGTAATATTGATGCCAGATGAAAATAAAACTCTCAAAGTTTTTTCGTCTGTAAGTTTGAGGCACTGAAGGAAATAAAAGACGGAAGAATCGAACAAATACAATAAACGCCATTGTTACAATTAATTTTCAAGATGGACGTGTTTTGTGACTAGCAAAATTTGAATCTGTGACTCTGAAATCTGCTACAAGGGTCGGTCCGGTTTTTTTTTGCCACAACTATACATCGCAATGACCTTCACAGTATTCATCAAAAGAAGGAAACAAAATCTAATAATGAGTGATCCTACAATTAATATCTTCAGAGACATGAGTACTTGTTCATCAACACAGATGATGCTCAATATGATTACTTCCATTTAAAGAAAAATACATTCATTATTCTGAGAGATAATAGTCTTCATCAAAACAAGAAAAAAAACATCTAATAAACATGGGTCCTAAAATTAAATTTGATACAAAACAAGGGCTTTGAAAGTGGTATTGTAAGAGCAATATTTCTTCTAATGTGAGCTCTTTGCTTGTTTCTTGTATATTGTTCACTGTAACGATCAATAATGATTGCACATCTCGTTACCCTTTTGTTTACTGGATTTCCGGTATGATACTATATGAGGGCCTCAGTATCAAAATGGGTCAAGTCATTTTTTTAAATGTGTTAGTGATGTGTCTTCTATATAGAAACTGATTGCTTTCTGTCCTTAAAATTTCTGATTCGTAATGGGTCACGTCACTGAAGTACAGAGCTGTGAAGTCAAGCATACAGATCAAAATGGGTCATCTTTTTGCTTATGAATGATTCAGAATGGAACATGTCATCTTTACTTTTACATGGATCGAAATGGGCCATCTTATACGTTAAGACACTAGGTATTATGATAGTACGTGAAACAGAATGGGTCTTGTCAATTGCGCAGTGGGCAGTGTTTTGCTATAGTGTCCAGAAATCTGGTAAATTATGAAACCCTTCAATATTATTAGGAACATACTCATGTGCAGTCGCTTCTCTGTGCAGTATTATAGTACGTGGTATTTCCGGATATTACTTTTAACAAACAGTACTAAAATTTGAGAAAGTTATGTTCAAAGAAATAGATGATTTCAAGAAGTGATTGTATTTTTTTTAATAAATACTCGAGTTTGAGGAAACCAGCCACAATACCACCTGCTTGCAGTCACAGGCAGCAAAAATTGGAATGCAACAAGGTAACTCCAGAGGATGCATCCTTCTTTGGAAAATTATTTTTAAAGCGTTCGGAGTATAAAGCACAGGATGAATTCGTCTTAAGTCATGTTAGCACACAGTCCACTGCTACCAAAGAAAGAAAGAAACATACTTTGCCTCATTTTTTGTAAGAACAAAAAGCAAGAAAACGGTGCAAGTGTGTAAAACACTGTTTATGTCAGTTCTCCCCAATGTCAACAGAGGAAGGTTGGGCCGTTTGCTTAAGATTTATCATGACACAGGAGCATGCAGGAAAGAAAAATATGGGGGAGATCGGAAGGCAACTAAATATGGACTTTGCCGCGAATCTGTCAAAGTCTTCATTGAGAGGTTACCTTGCAGAGAAGCACATTATTCACGTCAAAGTTCAAAAAAATTGTACCTACCCATAGAATTGAAGTCTATTAGAAGATGTTGGAATCTCTACAACAAAAATTTCGCACCTACAGAAAATGTACAGACAGTAAAGCTTGGATTCTTCCACTCCATATTCACAAAGCAATTTAACCTTTCTTTTGGTGTTCCAAAAACTGATGTTTGTTCAACCTGCCTCCAAAATAAAGAAATCATAAGGAACAACAGTGCAAAAAATCAAGAAGCACGACTGAAAGCTATGACAGCCCAACGTGTTCATTTGCTGCGTGCTAAGAGTTTCTATGAAACAATGAAAGAAACTTCGTCAAATCTGGTAACATTAATTTTTTACTGTCAACAAAATTTCGTACTCCCTCGTCTTCCAGGTAAAGCAACTTACTATACTAGGCAATATTATATGTTTAATGAAACTGTTGTAGAGCAACGCCAGGACTACAGATTATCACCACGCAATATATCTGCATATACATCGCTTGGACATGAAGCACCCAAAGGAAGCAAAGAAATTGCACCAGTCATTCATCACAAATTGCAGTCCACTGATCTCACATCAATAGAACAAATTCGCCCCGTCTCCGATGGATATGGAGCTCAAAATAAGAACTCAATAATGCTTTCCATGGTCTGCTGGTGGTTGCAACATGAAGCTCCTCCACAAGTCAAATCTGTAGAACTCTTATTCCCTGTTGTCGGCCACAGCTTTCTCCCTTGCGATAGAGTATTCGGAAACATTGAAAAGTCTGTTCGTAAAGAGGAAGTGATTGTGTACCCAGAAGAGTATAAGACGATCATCAGTAACCACGCAACTGTTCTACACCCGGGCAGTGACTGTCCTATACATGACTGGAAGAGTTTTTCTAGAGATGTAGTGAAACCGACAAATTCACTTCCATTTAAAATATCTGAAGTAAAAGGAATGTTTTTCACTAGAAAAAGAAATACAATTCAATTTCAAGCAGAATCTTGTTTTCATTTCCAAAGCAACCAACCATCATCAAGTGGACTATGTAAGCGGGGGAAAAGTTTCAGTAGGGCGTCATCAGGACCTTCATTATCCACATCAGTAGTAAAAATCAATCCCTTGAAAGTTAGAGATGTGGATAGGCTCTTACAGAAACATTTTGGTCACTCATGGAAAGAAAATGAACATTTGGAAATCTACAAACAAATCAGTGAGAAATGTTCTCCAGATTCCGGCACTGAACATCCAGAAGATGTTGATGGTCTTAATACATGTTTCTGTTTGGATGTTGATTCCTGCACTCATTTTTAAATCTTGTTTTATTCAGTTACCACACCATTCTTTATTTCAATTTTTTCAGTTTCCCTTGTAACACTATTTTTTTCTAAAATATGGTATTGATTGTTAGAAGACGTGTCAATGAGCATCAATAATGATATTGATAATAATCTTAACTTGTAATGAAAATCATCATAAAAATTACTTGCAATGGTTAGAAGTTATTATTAATGAATAGTGATGATAATAGTTTTCATTGATCAATTTTGATGATCATCATCATTATTTTTATGAAAAAGTAACAATTCTCTTTTCTGTTTCTTTAAATAATATTACAATTGTAATTAAAGATGATGATTATGATTTTTACGAAAAGATAACAATTGTGTTTTTTGTTTCTTTAGATAATATTACAATTGTAATTATAGATGGCATGATCATAATTATTTGAAAAATAAGACCACAGAAATTTTACAAATTAATGCATAATTACATTGCCGTGGAGAGTCTATTTTCCAGTTGTACGATTCAAAATGGGTCATGTCAAAGTGAATGTAACAAAGTGGGTCAAGTTAAATTTAATTCCTCTCTCAAAGCTACATTTTGAGAACATAATTTAAATTTCAGTGCGATATAAGGTTAATGCTATCTTAGCAAGTGATAGAAAAAGAAACCACAAACCTAAACATGATGTGATAAAAGATACAGTTTTTAGACTTTATTTTAATTTTAACTTTTACTAACATGACCCATTTTGATATTATGCCCCTCATATATTCAATAAGATACGAGTGAAAAGCTAATATTATAAGACACACTTTTCTTACACTACCAAATTCAAAGTCCATGTTTCGTACAAAATTTAATTATAGGACGCATTTTATTAGGCTTTTCTTCCTTTTTAATTAATACTAGCACCCCTAAGCATGGTCAATGCTTCTTTTCATAGAAATCACATTGAACATCTCCTACAGCAGTGGTATCAAAGCAAGCGCATTTTTCTGACCTTGACGTCGTGCGCGGGCATCAAGCGCTAAGTATGGCAAGAGGAAGGGTTGTGTATATGAATAAGCAGCCTGTTGGATTAAGAAAACAGTAGTGCACAAACGTCAAACGGAACTTGAAATTTTATGTCGTTATTTTTATATGGCTTCTTTCTGTTTGATATTATCTATATTGTCTGTAAACCAAAGGTACTAACATCAATTTCTTAATATTCCAGTTGTGTTTTAAATCTTAACATAATAAAGAGTTAAGAAGGAATATTCACTTAAATTCCATAGTAGTACGACTATACTGTACTAAATGGATGAAACACATCATTCATAAAGAAAGTTATATCCCCAAAAAGAGAGAGAGAGAGAGAGAGAGAGAGAGAGAGATTGAGTATGACATCATAAGTTGGAATTGAATTTGATGGTATCTTTAGCCTTACAAAAGTAATCAATAAACTAATCAAAATAATATTACAGTACAAAGCAAAGTTACCTAGGTGCTGTATATGTTTTAAGTGCAACTAATATTCCATAACAAATCTCTTATCGCATTATGCTTTTGAGGTGATATTGGTGCGCAACTTCCTATCATCAGAATATTTTATTTATTTATTTATTTATTTAAATTTAAATTTAAATGTACAGAATAAATAATATAATTACAAACAAACAAGAAAAATAGAAATAAAATAATACAATCTATATAAAAAAGGAGATACAGTAGTATTAACAAAATTTGAGACCGAATGAGCAGCGCTCGTGTTCGGTCGCAGTTCAGATATAATATTAATAGGCCTATAAGGGAATATAAAATAAAACAGAATAGGAAATAAAATTAAAATTACAGTTACAGAAATTATATAATACAATATTATTATAAGAGAAATATAGAATAATAATAATAATAATAATAATAATAATAATAATAATAATAATAAATAAGTAAAATAAAATAGAAACTAAATTTAAATTCCAGCGGCAATGGAATTATATAATATAATATTAACACTAGAGAAGACATTTTTGCAACACATGAGCACATATCTTCTGTTTATGATGTAACAATAGTTGCTTTGTCAATTAATTTCCTTACAAACACTTTCCATCTCAATATTTTCAAAATTTTCAATAAACTATCAACAGTAATACGTATTTAGGTACATTATATTTACGAAAACATTATTTCAGTACCTGTAAGGCTACTAAATAAACAGGCCTATATCTGAAAAATTTACTTTTCTATGAAAAAAATTGAGAAAATATTTCTTTTGAATAGAAAAACAAACTTGTGAAAAATGAGCATTAAAATTAAAACCTACATTCTTATAATGCACTTACACTTCTCAGACAAATCTAAAAATTAACATGGATACGGTTTTAATAAGTTCTCTTCCCTTTATCTATTGAATCAGCACTGACCATCCCTGAATATATCTCGACCAAGCGGCATATAGTACCTCTTTCGTCTGTCTCTTTCCTTTTCCGCTGTAAAGAGCTCAGGCTCTCCTGAGCTCTAAAGCGCGCGCTTGCTCCTATGGGAATCAATTGACATGACTGTCCTACAGTGTTGATGAACAAGTACTCATATCTCGAGAGATATTTACATACTTACTAGACTGTTTCTTGTGAATACTATCACCCCTCAAAAAATTGAGTGTTCTTTTAATACACTGTGTATATTATAACATGGATTTAATTAATGTTATTTAAATAATAGGTGAAATGAACCGATATTGTGAAAAGAATAGTAATGAATAAATATACCAAGAATTAATCAATAAACACAGAGAGATCTAATTTGAAAATTAGAAGTACGTACCAAATCCACACACTCTCCCATACATTTGACGTTTTCATAATCACTACAAGTAGCAATGCTTTTGCACTCTTCTCCCATAGGACAAAAGGTCGTCTTTCCTTCACACTGCTTGAAACACGTGTCTCTACAGCAAACCATATATGCAGATGCAGACAGTAAGTGCACTATCAATATCACAGCACAGACTGAGCCAAACATGTCTGCTAACGACCTGGTCAATCTTCTGCTTCCAATTATTTAGAAGTCTCCAAACAGTCTGAACTGCCAGACTATATAAATGTGTAGATTATCAATGGCGTTTTACTTATCCTTGAGAAGGCGTTACGTAACTGTCACAGAAATTACATTTTCCTTATTCATACAATGATTAACATAACCTGAAAACACAATAAAGCCCATGTATTGTGGGTCTCTATCACCACGGCATGGCGCGTCCTCGGGTTGCGGATAGAGGAGACGGCCTCCAGATATGGAGGGTAGCTGCGAATATATTGAATAAGCAGTCGTGGACAGCCGATAAGGGGTGGTCCTCCAGCTTGGGGGTTGGACGAAGGGCTAACAACCCATCACGGTAAAAAACAGCTTGTTACGAATCCCAACAATAAGCCTCGGAATAGGACTGATTCTCTGGCACGACCACAGCAAAGGAATAAGGTTTTTTGATTTGGCACTTGGAACGTAACTAGTCTTTATAGAACAGGAGGGGTAACATTAGTAGCAAAAGAACCAGCTAGATATAGAATAGACTTCGTGGGAGTACAAGAGGTTAGGTTAGATGGGAATGGTATATCACAAATAGGAGATTACTTGTTGTATTATGGGGAAGGAAACGATAATCACCAATTAGGAACAGGATTCTTTGTTCATAAAAGAATAAAATCAGCAGTAAAAAAGGTCGAATTTATCAGTGACAGGTTATCATATTTAGTACTTAAGGGTAGATGGTGCGACATCATAGTTATAAATGCTCACGCCCCTACAGAAGAGAAAGACGACCATATAAAGGATACCTTCTCTGAGGAATTGAAACATACTTTTGATTAGTTACCTAGATATCACATGCAAATTTTATTGGGGGATTTCAACGCTAAAGTAGGACGGAAGGATATTTTTAGACCAACTATTGGAAAAGAGAGCCTACACGCAACTAGTTGTGACAATGGAGTTAGATTAGTCAACTTTGCCACATCGAACAATTTAATTGTCAAAAGTACAACATTCCCCCATAAGGATATACATAAATATACTTGGACTTCTCCAGTTGGATTGACACACAACCATATAGATCACATCTTGATAGATAAACGGAGACATACTAGTATAGTAGATATTCGAACTTTCAGGGGTGCAGACTGTAATTCTGACCATTATTTGGTGATTGGAGAATTAAGAGAAAGATTATCGGTAGCCAAGCGAGTAGAGCAACAAGTTAATATTATTAAATTCAATATTTTTAAATTAAAGGACGAGGAAGCTAAGCAAAATTATCAGGTCGAAATTTCGAATAGGTTTGCCACTTTAGAAAGTTCCGACGAAGTTGAGAAAGAATTAGATGTTAATAGCTTGTGGGAAAATATCAGAGATAGTAACAAAATTGCAGCTGAGCAGAGCATAGGTTATTATGAAACTAAGAAAAAGAAACCGTGGTTTGATGAAGATTGTTGCATGGTATTAAAAAGAAGGAAACAGGAAAAATTTAAATTCTTACAGGATCCAGTTGAGGAGAAGAGAGATAATTATTTCAATGAAAGAAGGGAAGCAAGTCGTACACTTAGGAATAAAAAGAGAGGTTACTTGAAGGAAAAACTGAATGAGGCAGAAACAAATAGTACGAATAAAAACATTCGAGATTTATATAACGGTATAAAGGAATTTAAGAACGGATACCAGCCAAGGGTAAACGTGATCAAGGATGAGTATGGTGACTTGCTTGCAGACTCTCCATCAATCCTAAACAGATGGAAAAACTATTTTGCGCAACTACTAAATGTACATAGGCCAAATAGAAATGATCGGGACGAAATTGAAATAAAAACTGCTGAGCCATTTATACCTGAACCCACGCTTTCAGAAGTCGAAATTGCGATAGAAAATCTGAAAAAGTACAAGTCTCCAGGTATCGATCAAATTCCAGCAGAATTAATACAAGAGGGTGGAAGTGCATTATATAGCGAAATTTATAAACTTGTACTTGCTATTTGGGAAAAGGAAATTGTACCAGAACAATGAAAGGAGTCAATAATTGTACCTATTTTTAAAAGGGGGACAAAACCAACTGTGGTAACTTTCGAGGAATATCACTTTTGTTGACGTCGTACAAAATTTTATCCAATATTCTTTTGAGAAGATTAACTCCGTACGTAGATGAAATTATTGGGGATCATCAGTGCGGTTTTCGGCGTAATAGATCGACTATTGATCAGATTTTTTGTATTCGACAGATAATGGAGAAAAAATGGGAGTATAAGGGTACAGTACATCAGTTATTCATAGATTTCAAAAAGGCATATGACTCGGTTAAGAGGGAAGTATTATATGATATTCTTATTGAATTTGGTATTCCCAAGAAACTATTTCGATTAATTAAAATGTGTCTCAGTGAAACATACAGCAGAGACCGTATAGGTCAGTTTCTATCTTATGCTTTTCCAATTCACTGCGGGCTAAAGCAGGGAGATGCACTATCACCTTTACTTTTTAAGTTCGCTTTAGAATATGCCATTAGGAAAATTCAGGATAACAGGCAGGGTTTGGAATTGAACGGGTTACATCAGCTTCTTGTCTATGCGGATGACGTGAATATGTTAGGAGAAAATACACAAACGATTAGGGAAAATACGGAAATTTTACTGGAAGCAAGTAAAGCGATCGGTTTGGAAGTAAATTCCGAAAAGACTAAGTATATGATTATGTCTCGTGACCAGAATATTGTACGAAATGGAAATATAAAAATTGGAGATTTATCCTTCGAAGAGGTGGAAAAATTCAAATATCTTGGAGCAACAGTAACAAATATAAATGACACTCGGGAGGAAATTAAACGCAGAATAAATATGGGAAATACGTGTTATTATTCGGTTGAGAAGCTCTTATCATCCAGTCTGCTGTCAAAAAATCTGAAAGTTAGAATTTATGAAACAGTTATATTACCAGTTGTTCTTTATGGTTGTGAAACTTGGACTCTCACTCTGAGAGAGGAGCATAGGCTAAAGGTGTTTGAGAATAAGGTGCTTAGGAAAATATTTGGGGCTAATCGGGATGAAGTTACAGGAGAATGGAGAAAGTTACACAACGCAGAATTGCACGCATTGTAATCTTCACCTGACATAATTAGGAACATTAAATCCAGGCTTTTGTGATGGGCAGGGTATGTAGCACGTATGGGCGAATCCAGAAATGCATATAGAGTGTTAGTTGGGAGACCGGAGGGAAAAAGACCTTTAGGGAGGCCGAGACGTAGATGGGAAGATAATATTAAAATGGATTTGAGGGAGGTGGGATATGATGATAGAGACTGGATTAATGTTGCACAGGATAGGGACCGATGGCGGGCTTATGTGAGGGAGGCAATGAACCTTCGGGTTCCTTAAATGCCATTTGTAAGTAAGTAAGAAACACAATAAGACACCCCAGAACACAATGTCACGTACATCTTTTATCAAAATATCTGCACGTTTTTCTCATTTTTCTTAAAATATAGAAAAGTGGATGGGATATGTTTTGATACTAGGCCCCTCATATATGATCTGATATATGATGTGATATGATATACAGGGTGTTTCCGAGGTGGTGTTACAAACTTTCAGGGATAATGGCGAAGGGCACATGTATCAATATGTGATAAGGAACTCTGGTCCAGAAATGACTGAGTCGAAAGTTATAAGCAAAAATAGTTGTGTGGAAATGGAATTGTAATTTGGCACCACGTGCTCTCCTTCCCTTAACTTTTGGAACAGTCGTGGAAAAACTGTATGAGCCGGATGTCTCCTACGTGGGTACTTGCCCGATACAATCTGTGAGCTTGTCTGCTGTTCCCATTAGCTCATACGTATTCGAAAATCAGGTCTGATATTCCTCTCTCGTGTACTCCTCCATTTCACTAGGACTGATCGGCTGAACACTGCAACTTGTACACATACACTGCTGTCTACAGGCGTGCATATCAGGACCGACCATGTCTGTTACACTTTACACTATCTGCATTGCTTTAGTGTAGTTTCCTGTCCCCCACACCTCAGACAGCGCACTGAATGGAATACTGTAAGAAGGTAACGTAAAAAACGTCAGATGAATACAGTACGTGTAATATGTACGGACAAATACAAATAAATAAGGTGTACAGAGGAATAAAATTTTTTCATTTCCACAGAACTATTTTTGCTTGTATACCGGGGACAGAACAACTAGAGGCTTCAGTGACGTCACTGCAGAAGAACCCACACACAGCAGAATTGTTCGTTGCACTACAAACTGAAAACGTTGAACATCTACTTTCACTGACTCAGCTGCGCTCTTACAATACAATAACGTCTGTTCAGAACATGTTTTGCAGCTTAATGGTACCGTATACCTGCTAGTGCGGGAGGAGGGGGTGGCCGGACAGTAAAAGTAACCGTCTCCAAGCTTCTAGATGTTCTGTCCCCAGTATAACTTTCGACTCGGTCATTTCCGGACCAGGGTTCCTTATTTCAAATTGATACATGTGTCCTTCGTCATCATCCCTGAAAGTTTGTAACACTAGCCCGGAAACACCCTGTGTATGATGTGATATGATATACATAATGTCATATGATATATGTGATGTGATATGATATATGAGGGGCTCACAACCAGAGTGGACCAAGTCCACCAGTGACCAGTTTGTGGATTAATACAATCTCGGATGAAGAAAACTTAGATTTATTCATTGCCATAACAAACAAAGTCCATAACTCATTTGTTACACCACAGAGGGCAGCATTTCCTATGGAAGGTGAAGGTTGCTAAGCGTGAGCCAGGAACTTTAAGACTCAATATCTCATAACTATTCCAGATGGACTTGGTCCAGTCTGGTTGTGAACCCCTCATATATGATGTGATATATCTGGCGTGATGCTTGATGTATGATATGATATGATATTATATTATATTATATTATATTATATTATATTATATTATATTATATTATATTATATTATATTATATTATATTATATTATATTATATTATATTATATACGATATGATATATGAGATAATAAATTATATGGTATATGATATGTTATGATATGATATGATATGATATGATATGATATGATATGATATATGATATGATATGATATATGATATGATATGATATGATATGATATATGATATGATATGATATGATATGATATGATATGATATGATATGATATGATATGATATGATATGATATATGATATGATATGATATATGATATGATATGATATGATATATGATATGATATGATATATGATATGATATGATATATGATATGATATGATATGATATGATATGATATGATATGATATGATATGATATGATATGATATATGGTATGGTATGATATATATGATATGATAATATGACATGACATGATATGATAGATATGATATGATATGATATGATATGATATGATATGATATGATATGATATGATATGATATGATATGATATATGATATGATATATGATATGATATATGGTATGATCTGATATGATATGATATGATATGATATGATATGATATGATATGATATGATATGATATGATATGATATGATATGATATGATATGATATGATATGATATATGATACGGAATAATATATATATTTATATTTATTAGTCAAACAGCTTCTATAATTTCATTGTGTCCCTTCACGTTCCTGTATTAGGAATCACCGTAACTCACGATTACATTTTTTGCCATTTCATTACTTTTTCCCCCCTTAATCTACTTCACCAGTTTTCTGTTGCTTTTACTGAAATAATTAATTTCCTCTACCCTACAGATCTCATTCCACTTTTGTTCTCAAATATCAACTAAATTTCCTCGTGCATAATTCAAGTCGCAATCGTTTATTTGTCACATTTTACTTCACTCTCATGTAGACTGTTATACTAATCAGTTCTTCCACTGCTCTTGCTTGACATTGTTAGCTCTCTTTACCCCATTTTACTTCACCCTCATGCAGACTGTTATACCAATCAGTTCTTCCACTGCTCTTGCTTGACATTGTTAGCTCTCTCTTCCCCATTTTACTTCACCCTCATGCAGACTGTTATACCAATCAGTTCTTTTACTGCTCTTGCTTGACATTGTTAGCTCTCTTTTTCCCATTTTACTTCACCCTCATGCAGACTGTTATACCAATCAGTTCTTTCACTGCTCTTGCTTGACATTGTTAGTTCTCTTTTCCCCATTTTACTTCACCCTCATGCAAACTGTTATACCAATCAGTTCTTTCACTGCTCTTGCTTGACATTGTTAGCTCTCTTTTCCCCATTTTACTTCACCCTCATGCAGACTGTTATACCAATCAGTTCTTCCACTGCTCTTGCTTGACATTGTTAGCTCTCTCTTCCCCATTTTACTTCACCCTCATGCAGACTGTTATACCAATCAGTTCTTTCACTGCTCTTGCTTGACATTGTTAGCTCTCTCTTCCCCATTTTACTTCACCCTCATGCAGACTGTTATACCAATCAGTTCTTTCACTGCTCTTGCTTGACATTGTTAACTCTCTTTTTCCCATTTTACTTCATCCTCATGCAGACTGTTATACCAATCAGTTCTTCCACTGCTCTTGCTTGACATTGTTAGCTCTCTTTTCCACATTTTACTTCACCCTCATGCAGACTGTTATACCAATCAGTTCTTCCACTGCTCTTGCTTGACATGTTAGCTCTCTCTTCCCCATTTTACTTCACCCTCATGCAGACTGTTATACCAATCAGTTCTTCCACTGCTCTTGCTTGACATTGTTAGCTCTCTTTTCCCCATTTTACTTCACTCACATACAGACTGTTATACCAGTCACTTCTTTCACTGCTCTTGCTTGACATTGTTAGCTCTCTTTTCCCCATTTTACTTCACCCTCATGCAGACTGTTATACCAATCAGTTGTTTCACTGCTCTTGCTTGACATTGTTAGCTCTCTTTTCCCCATTTTACTTCACCCTCATGTAGACTGTTATACCAATCAGTTCTTCCAATGCTCTTGCTTGACATTGTTAGCTCTCTCTTCTCCATTTTACTTCACCCTCATGCAGACTGTTATACCAGTCAGTTCTTCCACTGCTCTTGCTTGACATTGTTAGCTTTTTTTCCCCATTTCACTTCACTCACTTGCAGACTGTGATACCAGTCACTTCTTTCACTGCTCTTGCTTGACATTGTTAGCTCTCTTTTCCCCATTTTACTTCACCCTCATGCAGACTGTTATACCAATCAGTTCTTTCACTGCTCTTGCTTGACATTGTTAGCTCTCTTTTCCTCATTTTACTTCACCCTCATATAGACTGTTATACCAATCAGTTCTTCCATTGCTCTTGCTTGACATTGTTAGCTATCTTTTTCCCATTTTACTTCACTCTCATGCAGACTGTTATACCAGTCACTTCTTCCACTGCTCTTGCTTGACATTGTTAGCTCTCTTTTCCCCATTTTACTTCACCCTCTTGCAGACTGTTATTCCAATCAGTTCTTCCACTGCTCTTGCTTGATATTGTTAGCTCTCTTTTCCCCATTTTACTTCACCCTCATGCAGACTGTTATACCAATCAGTTCTTCCACTGCTCTTGCTTGACATTGTTAGCCCTCTTTTCACCATTTCATCACTGTATTAACATTATTCCCCTTCGCTGTGTACTAGATTTCGAAACATTAATCTTATTTATCTGTCCTATTCCCTCACACCAAGCCTTACTTCTCATTTAATAGTACAGTGTAGCAATTCTTTTCCTCATTTCATTCATTACCACTTTCCATAACTCTGGTTCATTCCTTTCCGCACTGCTCACTTCCATCATAGTTCTGTCTTTATAAGTCAGTGGCAGTGCGCATGATCAGAGAACGAGCGACCTGGTTCATAAGAGAACGACTAGTTGAGGTAATAAAATTAATTTTGTTTCGTTGTGTTCTGATCATGCGCAATGTTCACTTTCTGGGACTTATAATGTATCTGTGCTACAAAACTTTTTTCTAACACTGTACAACATGTAAGCCTACATGCATGAGCCGTGGTGAAAGAAAACAATGCCAAAAATTCAAATGCTTACTGTAAAAACACTATGAGCCATAACTGAATGCCAATATTCTTAGTATTGTTATTTTTTATTTAACGATGCTCGCAACTGCAGAGGTTATATCAGCGTCGCCGGATGTGCCGGAATTTTGTCACGCAGGAGTTCTTTTACATGCCAGTAAATCTACTGACATGAGCCTGTCGCATTTCATCACACTTAAATGCCATCGATCTTACCCGGGATCGAACCCGCAACCTTGGGCATAGAAGGCCAGCACTATACCAACTCGCCAACCAAGTCGACTTTTCTTAGTAGTTAGGCAATGAACCACTGTAACCTGTGTAACCACACCCAATGACGTCATTTTCCTACGCTACGTGTACGAGCGCGCCGAACTTTTTCGACGAGTGGCCAAACTCTATGCGAGGAAAAGACGTAGTATATTCTGCGTCGAAAACTTATAATTATGGCTTCGAATCTTGCCGACATTAATGATGTTCAGTACTAAGGCATCCTTGGTCCGTGCGTTTTGTTTAGAAACATTAACTAGTTGACGCGTGTCCCCCAGCCGACAGTAGTGACGACGTGTATTCAGTTCCTATCGGCTGTACTGTCCATTCACTGATGTTTTAGTAGGAGTGGGGAGCGCTATTTCTCAGCAGGTAGAGTTTTAGCAAGTGGAAGGAGGTAGTGTTTACCTAGCCTGAAGCAAGTCAAGGCTCTATCCAATACAGCCATTCTGATACTGCTGCTTTATCAGAACCATAGTAATTAGTCAGAAATAAATAAAACAAGTTTTAGATTTCCATTTCAATGAACAAGATCATAGCAAATTCTCTCTCAAACAAATAAGTCAACTTAACACGATATCTTGTCACAATGTCTCCCTGGATTATCAGTTTAAACCAATTGAAGAGTCCACTGCAAGAATGATGGATGTCATTTAAATACATTTTGCAGGAGAAGCAATTGAAATTTTGAAATGCTTAGCGCTCAAAGCTTAACTGTGATTTTCCGATCATTACTGGGCAATGACTATCAGTGTTAATGCCATATAACTTTCTATGTACATTCCATATGTCTTAAGCTATGCATTGACAGTCTTGGTTCATTTTCGACAAGAAAGTGACATCCATCATTCTTGCAGTGGACCCTTCAATTGTAATCAAGCAACTACACGAAGAGTTCATCGCTCAGTACTTACTTACTGGCTTTTAAGGAACCCGGAGGTTCATTGCCGCCCTCACATAAGCCCGCCATTGGTCCCTATCCTGAGCAAGATTAATCCAGTCTCTATCATCATATCCCAACTCCCTCAAATCTATTTTAATATTATCTTCCCATCTACGTCTCGGCCTCCCCAAAGGTCTTTCCCCTCTGGCCTCCCAACTAACATTCTATATGCATTTCTGGATTCGTCCTTACTTGCTACATGCCCTGCCCATCTCAAACGTCTGCATTTAATGTTCCTAATTATGTCAGGTGAAGGATATAATGCGTGCAGCTCTGCGTTGTGTAACTTTCTCCATTCTCCTGTAATTTCATCCCTTTTAGCCCCAAATATTTTCCTAAGAACCTTATTCTCAAAAACCCTCAATCTCTGTTCCTCTCTCAAAGTGAGAGTCCAAGTTTCACAGCCATACAGAACAACCGGTAATATAACTGTTTTATAAATTCTAACTTTCAGATTTTTGTTCATCGCCCAGTTTCGAAAATAAAGCTACAGTTGTTTTGATCGAATGTTTTATTTTTGTTTCGATTTACAAAATATGGAGCACATGTGTCTATCTCTATTGTAAGAGAAATAATTAATGAAGGACATTCAATATTTATTAATTTCTGTATGGAGAGACATTCCGAAATTGATCCTGCTCACAAAATTTTTTTCACTATGGTTCGCTCAAAGTGTATCGTACGAATCTATTACCTCTTTAACTTGTCATCACAAATCAAACGAGTGGTCGCACAGGTCTCTAGTTGCTCTCGATTCCGAGGTATTACCACAGTCTAGTATATACAGTCACGAAGCTTGAGTTGTGAGGGTGCTAGAAACAATAGACTGTGCCGGTACTATTTCGCATTGTCTGTAATGAGACGATATTAGCGATCCTAGTGGTTAGCAACTATCTATGGATGCATATTTACTACGTATTGAGCTTCGTGACTGTATATACTAGACCAGACGTCTCCAAAAGCCTACTCGCGAGTAAGCCCCTGAACGGAACCGAAGCCAGTACGTAATGAGCGCGCTCCGCCTCACCCATCCCCACCTGTACTGTACTCAATGTTTATGCGCAAACGAAGAACAGTGGCGGACTGCCATTATCATTGTGTTGGTCGGCGTGTTCCACCGTTTCACAATGTCTTCTAATCGTGCATGTAGTACATTCAAGGATGAATAGGAAGAGAAATCTTTTGTGTTAGTGGGGAGAATGTGAAATGCTTAATGTGTTTGAAAATTCTTAAGAGTGTGTTAAAATTCAAAATCCGACGACAATACTCGACTCTTCACAAAGAATATCATACAATTACAGGTGTGCTGGACATGTGAAAATAATTTTTATTTTGGGGTATCTGTATAACTGTTGGCTATACATAATAATAATCAGTATATTACAATACGTTTGCACTGAGTTCCACATGACAAGCATATGTTTTTCGTTTAATTTTGGGTGAAATGCGTAGGCCCACAAGTATTTTGATCAATATAAAACAAGAAAATGCAAACACAAATCACACACGTGTCCTCAGTCTTAAACAGAAAAAGCTTCTTGCTAGCTATGTTCTAGCGTGGAATATTGGAAAATCAATGAACCCCTTTACAGAAGCATCGTTTGTAAAATAGTGCATACAGGACGTTACTAAAATACTGTGTCCAGAACAAAGTCAAAGTTTAAGAAAATTAAATTGTTTCCAATTACAGTTCAGAGAAGGAATTTAAAGATTGCAAATGAAATTGAATCTGAGGTCGAAACCACATTTAACCAGTTTGTAGCTTACTCACTTACATTGGACGAAAGCAGAGATAGAAATGACAAAGCTCACCTAGCCATTTTCATCCGAGGAGTTAATGAACATTTTACTGTGTCTGAATGTCTTCTAGATGTAATTACAAAATACAAATGGAGAAGATCTTTTCCAGGCAATGAAAGGCACCATAGAACAGAAGAGGTTGAATTTGCAATGGCTTGTGTCAATAGCAACAGACGGGGCTCCAGCTTCATAGTATTTCAAAATAATATACAAACGTATGATATTTCTTATTATTTTTATATTATTTGTAAACATAAGCAGACCGTTGCCGCGATCCCCCACTGATCGCTCCCATCTGTTGAGGTACGAGTCTCTCCCCCTTCTCTAGCCTTACAGCACACTGTGTTCGGCGGGCAGCATTGAGAGCACGAATAACGATACGCTTTTTGGAGACCTCTGCTCTAGACTGTGGTATTATTCAGAGAGGTCGCGCGACACGGCTAATTTTGTACATAAATTCTGCAGGAGATTCTTAGGGCATTTCAGCTCGCCAGTTGTCGTAACACTTCCATGATCACCATTTTGAAGATTCCTTTTCATTTCTGCCTAACGTATCCTGTGGAATTGCGAATCGATAACTGATGAGTATTCCTACTGACGAAG
The DNA here is from genome assembly GCF_040183065.1 of Periplaneta americana. Classification (NCBI taxonomy): domain Eukaryota; kingdom Metazoa; phylum Arthropoda; class Insecta; order Blattodea; family Blattidae; genus Periplaneta; species Periplaneta americana. Next base: position 160,996,875 of record NC_091122.1, on the reverse strand, counting down.
CATGGCTACATTTATCTGGATATGTAATTTACTAATACATTTATTCGTTATCAGGGTTCGCAAGCACATCAGTTGTTATATGAGTGAGCATTACATTACATTCGTAGACTGGTCTTCGTAACATTACATAAGAAGAATTGAGACTAGTATCACAGTCTACTATATACAGTCGCGAAGCTTGAGGTGATTTTTTGCAAATCTCGCGATAAAGCGACTAGAAACAATAGACTGTCCACGGTCGACTTTGGATTTAGAGTGGACTGAGTCGTATTTCCATCGAGTGCTAGATCGTTGCGTATTTCGCATTGATGCTCGTGAAGAAAAATCCTAACATCTATTTCTTATTTTACTTCTAGATGCAAAAAATGGTTAATAAACAGCAGGAGGGAAGATCCAATGACAAAGAATGAAGCAAATCTTTATAATAATATAAAGTTTTGCGCTCTTCATTTCTAAAACACACAATTTATGAATGAAAACAAAAATAAATTAATCTGGAATGCAGTTCCAACTTTATTTGATGTTTCAAATAAACCTGTTCTGTTATTACCTGCAGCTGAGAAACAAAAGCTTTGTACTAATTCTACGTATGTATCAGCTGATTCCTTGAATAATTGTACATTTTCAGACAACTTAGGCCTACTTTTTTTTTTCAAAGGATATGTTTTTAATTATAGCTGTTAATTTTGTTGTTATTTTTATTTGTTACTTTACTAGAGACGTAGAAAAAGTCTCTTACAATAAAATTTATTGATCACGTTTTATTTCCAATTCTGGTGTGATTATTATTGCTTAACCTCATCCCACTTTGTTAACTACGTAAGCCTACACTACAAGTACCGGTACACGTAAGTTACTCCCATTAATTCATATGTCCATTATTATTGTTGTAAAGGGAAATGCAAATTAATATTTATTGGTTTCATAGTTCATTATCGCTATAATCTTGAATGAGTGAAGCGATTATAGTAAATTTCAGTTCGTTTTGCACAAACAAAAATAATATTAACTTATTTCTTCCAGGTATCTTCGAGTTTATGGTGGAATTTAATATACTTCATTAAAATAATAAATGAACTTTATCCATTTAATATTTCAATAATGGAAGGAAGGTGTTAATTTTTTCAAAAGAACACGACAACGAAAGTGTAACATATTTTGTCATCTGCTAGGAGAGATCTGTGATGATGAGGCGATAGTAGCGATTCTAGTGGTGGGCAACTACCCATGTTTGCATTTTTACTACATATTGAGCTTCGCGACTGTATATAGTAGACTGTGCTAGTATTAAAAATTTATTGAAGCAATACGAAGCTTGTCTACGAGCAGGTGGATTTTTTATTGGGTTATTTTACGACACTGTATCAACATCTCAGGTTATTTAGCGTCTGAATGATATGAAAGTGATAATGCCGGTGAAATAAGTCCGGGGTCCAGCACCGATAGTTACCCAACATGCGAGCAGGTGGACATAGGCTAATTTCTCTGATATAAATACTATATAAAATATATTTCTTCTTTTAAAAATAAAACTGTATATTCTCTACATTCTTTGAACTAATATTAATATTAATGATCTAATCACTATTAACGAAATAATGAAGTTTATTTCGTTAATAATTATATGTTGAACAATAAAGATTTAATGGGATTTATACCAAGAATAACTATATGATGATTTTTTCTCAGACCCGTGGTTATACTTTTTTTTTCTTGAATAGGAATTAGACTACCATTTTAGTGTAACTATTTTGAAATGGTGAACAGTATGGGATGAAGATGACTGCAAATATGACAAAGACCATGGTCATAGGAAGAAAAATAAAGTAGGTAAACTTGTGAATTCTAAATGAGGCAGTGGAGCAAGTGGGCAACTTCAAATACTTGGAATGTACTAAAAGCAGTAACATGAGCTGCTGCCAGGAAGTCAAAAGGAGGATACCAATGGCAAAGAAAGCTTTTAATAGAAAAAGGAGCGTCTTATACTGACCTCTGAAAAAAATAGGAAGATAAGTGCTTTGTATGGAGTGTGGCATTGTATGGAGGCAGAAACATGGACCTTACGATGATGTGAACAGAAACAAATAGAAGCATTTGAAATACGGATTTGGAGAAGAATGGAACATGTGAAGTGGACGGACAGAATAAGAAATGAAGCTGTGTTGGAAAGAGTGGGTGAAGAAAGAATGATGCTGAAAGTGATTAGAAAGTGAAAAAGGAATTGGTTGGTTCATTAGGTGAGAATAAACTGTGTACTGAAAGATGCACTGGAAACAATGGTAAACGGGAGAAGAGTTTGTTACAGAAGGCGATAACAGATGATAGACGACATTAAGATATATGGATCATATGACGAAACAAAGAGGAAGGCAGACAATAGGAAAGACTGGAGAAAACTGGGTTTGCAGTGAAAGGCCTGCCCTTGGGCAGAACACTATGAATGAATGAAAGAATGAATGAATGAATGTAGAAATCAATGTTGAAATGACTGTCAACTTGCAAAAAGAAAAGGTATTTGTTAGATAATGAATTCATTCGATACAAGGATACTTAGAAAATTTCTTTATTATTTACTGTGTAAAATACATACATGACAGGAAAATATATATTACACAAGTGTATATTAGATAAAACGTAACATAACCGCATTATGTGAAAGAAATTCTATAGGTGGTATTTTAATTCTTTACTCTCATGTGAAAGAAATTCTATAGATGATATTTTAAACCTTTACTATTATGTGAAAGAAATTCTATAGATGGTATTTTAAACCTTTACTCTGATGTGAAAGAAATTCTATAGATGGTATTTTAAACCTTTACTCTGATGTGAAAGAAATTCTATAGATGGTATTTTAAACCTTTACTCTGATATGAAAGAAATTCTATAGATGGTATTTTAATCCTTTACTCTGATGTGAAAGAAATTCTATAGATGGTATTTTAAACCTTTACTCTGATATGAAAGAAATTCTATAGATGGTATTTTAAACCTTTACTCTGATGTGAAAGAAATTCTATAGATGGTATTTTAATCCTTTACTCTGATGTGAAAGAAATTCTATAGATGGTATTTTAAACCTTTACTCTGATATGAAAGAAATTTTATAGATGTTATTTTAAACCTTTACTCTTATGTGAAAGATATTCTATAGATGGTATTTTAAACCTTTACTCTTATGTGAAAGATATTCTATAGATGGTATTTTAAACCTTTACTCTGATGTGAAAGAAATTCTATAGATGGTATTTTAAACCTTTACTCTGATGTGAAAGAAATTCTATAGATGGTATTTTAAACCTTTACTCTGATATGAAAGAAATTCTATAGATGGTATTTTAAACCTTTACTCTGATGTGAAAGAAATTCTATAGATGGTATTTCAAACCTTTACTCTGATATGAAAGAAATTCTATATATGGTATTTTAAACCTTTACTCTGATGTGAAAGAAATTTTATAGATGGTATTCCAAACCTTTACTCTGATGTGAAAGAAATTCTATAGTTGGTATTTTAATCCTTTACTCTGATGTGAAAGAAATTCTATAGATGGTATTTTAAACCTTTACTCTGATGTGAAAGAAATTCTATAGATGGTATTTTAATCCTTTACTCTGATGTGAAAGAAATTCTATAGATGGTATTTTAAACCTTTACTCTGATGTGAAAGAAATTCTATAGATGGTATTTTAAACCTTTACTCTGATATGAAAGAAATTCTATAGATGGTATTTTAAACCTTTACTCTGATATGAAAGAAATTCTATAGATGGTATTTTAATCCTTTACTCTGATGTGAAAGAAATTCTATAGATGTTATTTTAAACCTTTACTCTGATATGAAAGAAATTCTATAGATGGTATTTTAAACCTTTACTCTGAACTTGATGGAATCAAAATAAGAAGATAGATAATTAAACAAAACGTGTTATAATTATATTCATTCTTAACAACAAATTATACCTCTATATATTCAATTGAAGTCAATATTTGGGGAGCTAGCTGAAGATGCCTAAGGTGGCGAAAACTTTAGTCTTTTTTAACCAAATTAAAGTATATAATTCTTCTGTCACATCATTATAACTTACATGAATAAAGCAAGTTAATGAGGGGGGGATTTACAATCCACCAATATTTTTAAGTACAGAATTATTGTAAATACATCTTAATACGGTACTTTGGAAATGTCTGAAATATTAAATTAAGTTAAATAGCAATATATATAATGAAGATTAATTGAATATAATATTATTTTCTAAAATTATGTGTATCAATGTACTTTGTATTGCGGTTTCTTATAGTTAATGTATTTCTGTAACATAATTCTGTTACTTGAAATAATTAAGAGGCGTGATTGTAGTAAATACTCTTCCTTATCTTCAATTTCTTCTACAAGCATTCTTTAAAACAAACATGGCTGAAATGCAAAAGAAATTAAAATTAGGAATTGAATATATTCATAAAACTACAAAATGAAACCTCCCTAACGCGGACACTCCAAGGGAATTATTTCTCTCCGCAATAGAGACGTGTGAGTATTGTAGAGGGCAGTGTATACAGAAGGATAATTTGAAATTACTGTACAGGCATTTATAGCTTGAATTACTTTATATCAGTGGTACTTAAACTGTGCGTCACCGGCCTTTGTCTGGAAAGTCCCCGCTATAAACAGAAACTAAAATGTATATGTGTAGTGAAATGCAAGTGTATACAGAGTGGGGCGCTCGAATGTACCTAATTTCAATTGTATGTGACTGGTAAACGGTTGAAGATAGAAACCTACAGTAACGTTTATATGAAAGGAAAACTCAACAAGTTTCGATATGCACATCACCATATCTCTATGTGAGCTCCAGCTGTCACTGTGACGATATCGAGGCGATGAACCATTTATTGCCAAGCATGTCTAGAGAGAGAGAAAGAGAAAATCTCATCCGGCCTTAATTAAGGATGACCACGGGGATCCGGAAATTAATATCAAACAAATATAATTAATTAAATACGAATATTGTTATAAAAATAAAGTGTAATAATTAAGCACCATTGATTACCAATTATAAAATAAAATCTTAGAAGATGACTATAAAATTATACTGATAAATAAAAGATTTTATGTAAAATTATCATATCCTTAACTGAGGCCTTCTGAGTGGTATAAATGAAATTGTATAATCTGCAGGGAGTCTTTGAGAATTTGCGACATGATTTTTTGAATTTCAAAAGATGATATTGATAATTGTTTTAAAAAATGATACGTAAATTTTGGTAAAGAACTCCGAGCACCAAAAAATAAACCTGTCACTGACCAATTGAAGAGAGGGATATTATACTTGGCACTAAGGTAGGGAATACAAGGTTCATAAATAGCCCTCTTTTCCTGATCAACCTGATGAGCTTGGTTTAGATCTCTCTCCATTCGTATAGTTGGATCTATGATAATAGCCTTTTGTTGTTGTCTGTTTACTGCTATTATATCCGCTCTACTGTGAGAGTCGTCTTCAGAAATGCAGTGGACCTCTTCATGAACTTCCCAACCCTTGTTCCGAAGAAGACAGGCGATAGCTCCACGGACTCTATGAGGCCTGTTGTTACGCAATAACTCTCCTTTCCGACAAAAGCCTAACACATGGCCAAGAGTTTCTGTCTCGTTGCAGCCAGGTTGACGGCAACGGGTCGTGCTGTATACAGGGACATCATTTTATTTTTACTTCAATTTTTATTGTACCTGAGTTTTTGTGTGTACTTCACTCCCACCCCTTTTACTAATAATGTTCCAACTGTCCTCCACACAGAACTAAGGTCGCATATAGTACTAAGTTAGTGAGTATGGTACGTTTCAGAAATATGTTCGCATTTTCCAGTGACGAAAGAGCTTTCAATATTGAATCATATTTTTGCACAGGTACTGTCGTCCGTTTGCCTACGTCGCATCCCGATTTCCCCCACCTACTTTTACTCGCCCCTCTATAAAGCTAGTGGCTGGGCTGTCTTGGCTCTTTTCTGAAAACATTAATTTATGTTTTAATATTATACAACTGTTTAAAATATCTTAAATAAAATGGCCTCGTTAAGTAATTAACTGTCACGTGATTTCCCCTCTTTCTACGGCCCTGCGGCATAACCACTTGGACGGACAGTAGATAGCATGTCTGAGTAATTTTATTTTTTCGGGTCGGGCAGAAGTGAAGATTGAATTTACAGTACGTAAGGTACTCTTTTATACAGTAGGTACAGAATTAGTTCAGCATGAGTTACTAGTACGAAGGACTAAACTAGTAATTGGAATTAGATGCAATAGTTTATAGTGCGATAATATGCACAAAAATACTGAAGCCTGTATCGAAATGAACGGCCACCATTTTCAAAAAATGTGTTTAAATATCCATATTATGATTATTATTTTTCAATTTAACTTCATTCTCTATATTGTACGCTAATGTGCTGTAGACAGTATAATATACACTGCATAATGAATACGTCCGCCTGGATAACTCAGTTCGTGAGTAAAAACGCTTATTGTTAATACTGTACTGTATTTCGATTAAACAAAAACCTAATGAAAATTATCAAACTCAAACTTGCGACATTTCCTAGTTTACGTAAATGGATGAACTATTTTGCTCCCCTCCTATACCTAGTAAAGTGATTTGTTTGCATTTTACGCCAGCATCATCGAACTCCGTTCGTGGAAGGGGTAGCAAACGGTGTTTTCTGTTTTCAACCGTTAATTCAAAGGCATAGCCAGGTTAATATTAAAAATATTAGTAAAAATAAAATGATGTCCCTGTACAACTGTTTAAAATAACGTAAATAGAAGGATCTCGTTAAGTAATTAACTGTCACTAATTTCCCCCTTTCTACGTCCCTGCTACAAAACCACTTGGACGGACAGCAGGCAGGATGTCTGAGTAATTTTATCTTTTCGGATCGGGCAGAAGTGAAGACTGAATTTACAGTACGTAAGGTGGGCTACACTTTTATAGAGTAGGTACAGAATTATTTCAACATGAGGTACTAGTACTGGTAATTGGAATTAGGTACAATAGTCTATAGTGCGATAATATGCACAAAAGAACTGAAATCTGTATCGAAATGAACGGCCACTATTTTCAAAAATGTGTTTAAATATCCATATTATGATTATTTTTTCAATTTAACTTCATTCTCTATATTGTACGCTAATCTTCTGTAGACAGTAAAATATACACTGAATAATGAATACTTTCCAATGGATAACTCAGTTCGTGAGTAAAAACAATTATTGTTAATACAGTACTGCATTCTGATTAAACAAACACCTAATGGAAATTATCAAAGTCAAAATCGCGATATTTCCTAGTTTACGTAAATGGATGAACTACTTTTCTTCCCTCCTATACCTAGTAAAGTGATTTGTTTGTATATTACGCCAGTATCATCGAACTCCAGTCGTGGAAGGAGGTAGCAAACGGTGTTTCCGGTTTTTAATCGTTGATCCAAAGGTATATCCAGGTTAATATTAGAAATGTTAGTAAAAATAAAATGATGTCCCTGTACAACTGTTTAAAATAACTTAAATAAAAGTATCTCGTTAAGTAATTAATTGTCACGTAATTTCCCCCTTTCTACGTCCCTGCGACAACACCACTTGGACGGACAGTAGATAGCATGTCTGAGTAATTTTATCTTTTCGAATAGGACAGAAGTGAAGATTGAATTTACAGTAGGCCTACGTAAGGTAGGCTACTCTTTTATAGAGTAGGTACAGAATTATTTCAACATGAGTTACTAGTACGAAGAACGAAACTGGTAATTGGAATTAGGTACAATAGTCTATAGTGCGATAATATGCACAAATGAACTGAAACCTGTATCGAAATGAACGGCCACTATTTTCAAAAATGTGTTTAAATATCCATATTATGATTATTTTTCAATTTAATTTCATTCTCTATATTGTACGCTAATGTGCTGCAGGCAGTAAAATATACACTGCATAATGAATACTTTCGAATGGATAACTCAGTTCGTGAGTAAAAACACTTATTGGTAATACAGTACTGTATTCTGATTAAACAAAAACCTAATGAAAATTATCAAACTCAAAATTGCGATATTTCCTAGTTTACATAAATGCATGCAGTACTTTTCTTCCCTCCGATACCTAGTAGAGTGATTTGTTTGTATTTTACCCCAGTATCATCGAACTTCAGTCGTGGAAGGGGTAAGCAAACGGTGTTTCCGATTTTCAACAGCTAATCCAAAGGAATAGCGAGGTTAATTTTAGAAATATTAGTAAAAATTAAATGATGTCCCTGTACAATCCATTACAAATAACTAAGGAACGGATTCCTATGTAATTCAATATTCTTTTTGCGTGTTATAAAACACAATTAACAAAGTTAAAAATTCCGAACATGAATTTTCAAGTTTAAAACCCGAATTTTATTTCACATAAAAACACATATTTTCACAAAAATATTATGTAAATACATATTTTCAGGAAATCTATTGTAAACACATAAATCTTGGAGTTTTTTACTTAAATAATGTTTTGATAAGAACTTTTAAATATTTTAAAACTAAATCAATTATGTCATTCAGAAGTACGTTATCTTTTTTTAAGAATTCTTCGTTACTTCGTGTTCCTAAGCGCTGTGTGGTGTATCCGTGATCCATTTTTGTAATAGTATCGCCACAAGTTCTGAGAACTGCTAGGCAGCATATCAGTATTATTATTAGAGAATAAATTAACATGGACAAGGAGGAGAGATCTTGCAACACATAATTAGGAATGTTTATTGTTGCTGAAGATGATTTCATTCCACGCTTTGTTTGTGAAACACAACAGATAAGAGCTCGGGTATGAACATTATTCAATTTAAACAAATCTCTCGTCTCTCGCTCGTGTCAATCAAGTAAGCCTTACTTAGTAAGGCAATATATACGTGGTGTGTCTAAAAAGTTCGGTGAATGGTGTCATATCTGAACGGCAACTTGGCGCATGTGCTTGCGCATGCGCATGGTTCTTCAGAGACTTGGGGAGAATCGATACACAGCATGCAATGCATGTGACTGGCAGTGTAAACAGACTGCGACCAGTTGAACGTAGTCAGTGTGAGAGGAAGTGTCACAGCGCAATGGAGCAACGTGTAAACGTCAGGTTCTGCTACAAATTGGGGAAGACTGCAACGGAGACACATGGAATGTTGGTGCAGGTGTACGGGAGGGAAGCCGTGAGCAGAAAATGTGTTTACGAATGGTTTAAACGCTTCCGTGAAGGGAAGGAAACAATTGAGGATGAGCCATGTTCAGGTCGGCCATCGACAAGCAGAACCCCAGAAATGATCGAGAAAGTGCGACAAATGCTGGCACAAGATCGGCGACTGACCCTAAGATCGATTGCGGAGGAATTGGGCATTAGCAAGGACACGGTGCACACCATCGTCCGCGATGATTTGGGTAAGCGGAAGATCTGCTCCCGATTTGTGCCGCACAAGCTCACAGACGAGCAGAAAGCAAAACGGATGGAAACTTCTGGTGATTTCATTTCCATGTGTGACCAGGATCCATTGCTTCTGAAAACCATCGTCACGGGAAATGAGACCTGGTGCTACCAGTTCGATCCGGAATCAAAACGGCAATAGATGTCATTGTGTTCACCGACTTCCCCGCGACCAAAAAAAAAGCCGTCTGCAAAAATCCAAGGTGAAAACACTGTTGATCGCTTTCTTCGACAACAACGGCATCATCCACAAGGAATTTGTTCCTGCAGGTCAAACCATTAATGCTGCATTTTACCAGTCCGTTTTGAACCCATTGCTACAGCTTATCCGGCGGGTTCGGCCAGAGTTGTACAGGACTGGAAAATGGATGCTGCTCCATGACAATGCCCCTGCACACTGTGCGATCCGTGCGCGCCAATTCCTGACTAAAAAGTTCGGTGAATGCTATCAGAAAGCAAACAAAACAAAGATACAAACAAATTTTCTTTATTGCCCTTCAAAATGGTCGCCACCCGCTAAAACATACTTTTGACAACGTTCGTTCAGCTTCTGGAAACTATCAGCAAAAGCCTCCTGTGGAATCGATCGCAGAACGGCTGTCACACGATTTTTTATGGCATTCACGTCCGCAAAACCTTTACCTTTCATGGCCGCCTTCAAGCGGGGAAACTGGAAGAAGTCCACAGGAGCCAGATCAGGGGAGTACGGAGGATGTTCAAGAACAGTTATCATCTTCTGAGCCAGGAATTGGAAAAGTTCAGTGAATGCTATCAGAAAACAAACAAAACAAAGATACAAACAAAATTTCTTTTTTGCCCTTCAAGAAAAATAGTCACCACCCACTACAGCATACATTTGACAACATTCGTACAGCTTCTGGAAACTATCAGCAAAGGCCTCCTGTGAAATCGATCGCAGAACGGCTGTCACACGATCTTTGATGGCATTCACGTCCGCAAAACTTTCACCTTTCATGGCCCCTTTCAAGCGGGGAAACAGGAAGAAGGCCGTAGGAGTCAGATTAAGGGAGTACGGAGGGTGTTCAATAATAGTTACCATCTTCTGAGCCAGGAATTAGCGCACACGGATCGCACAGTGTGCAGGGACATTGTTATGGAGCAGCATCCATTTTCCAGTCCTGTACAACTCTGGCCGAACCCACCGGATACGCTGTAGCAATCGGTTCAAAACGGACTGGTAAAATGCAACATTAATGGTTTGACCTGCAGGAACAAATTCCTTGTGGATGATGCCGTTGTTGTCGAAGAAGGCGATCAACAGTGTTTTCACCTTGGATTTTTGCAGACGGCTTTTTTTTGGTCGCAGGGAAGTCGGTGAACACCATAACATCGATTGCCGTTTTGATTCCGGATCGAACTGGTAGCACCAGGTCTCATTTTCCGTGACAATAGTTTTCAGAAGCAATGGATCCTGGTCACACATGGAAATGAAATCACCAGAAGTTTCCATCCGTTTTGCTTTCTGCTCGTCTGTGAGCTTGTGCGGCACAAATCGGGAGCAGATCTTCCGCTTACCCTAATCATCGCGGACGATGGTGTGCACCGTGTCCTTGCTAATGTCCAATTCCTCCACAATCCATCTTAGAGTCAGTCGCCGATCTTGTGCCAGCATTTGTCGCACTTTCTCGATCATTTCTGGGGTTCTGCTTGTCGATGGCCGACCTGAACATGGCTCATCCTCAATTGTTTCCTTCCTTTCACGGAAGCGTTTAAACCATTCGTAAACACATTTTCTGCTCACGGCTTCCCTCCCGTACACCTGCACCAACATTCCATGTGTCTCCGTTGCAGTCTTCCCCAATTTGTAGCAGAACCTGACGTTTACACGTTGCTCCATTGCGCTGTGACACTTCCTCTCACACTGACTACGTTCAACTGGTCGCAGTCTGTTTACACTGCCAGTCACATGCATTGCATGCTGTGTATCGATTCTCCCCAAGTCTCTGAAAAACCATGCGCATGCGCAAGCACATGCGCCAAGTTGCCGTTCAGATATGACACCATTCACCTAACTTTTTAGACACACACCACGTACGAGTATTATCTTGTTGTGATTCCCTGTTATCAGGCTTCGTCAATCGATATCCTTCAAGATACACTGAAAGATGGTTATTTAAAAAACGATTTGGCTTTCCTAATAGCAAATCTAAGCTTTTTGTGTGACACCATAAAAATCTCGAAACCTGTTGTCTGAAACAGGGAGTTGCATGCCATGAAAATTAAACTAGACTCGCTACCAGGCTCAGAAGTACAAGTACTAAGGGATAAATTCCAGAATGTGTTTGGGAAAAACGGTGGATATAAAAAAATTTGTAAAGTTGCTCAAGTATTGGAGGGTGTGCCTGTAGGTGAAATTGACGATGTATGTGTTTGTGACATTCCTCTCTTTAATTATGCACGTCTGACGTCCTGTGATGTGAAAAGATCGTTTTCATAGTATAATTCGTTGTTCAGAGATAATCGGCATGCATTTGTGATGGAGAATTTGCAGATTACCTTTGTTGTTCACTGCAATTCTTGGCCAACTACTAGCACTCATGTGCGGTTGGTGAGTACCTATTAACTTTTTTTTTTCAAGCTAATTAAGGTATTTTTGTCATATTTTAAAAAAAATTATTTATAGCAAATATTTTCGTACTTTTTAGCACATAAAAAATAAATATATTAAAAATTTTTAGAACATAAAAATTCGCTCCCTACATATAACACATACTTCACAGTGACCTCATGAAAGCCAACCATTTACAGCTCTTACAAGGGAAGGCTTTCGACTTGCCGACGAGAATCGTCACGAAACTTTATGGACTGAACAAGCATGAGGCCAAAGTAGCTAGCGCGAAGTGCGGCATTTCGCAATCGCCTGTAATCCCTGTAACATGGCTTATGAAAGTGGAGTGCGAGTCTGTAATGTTTGCAACTATAAAGTGCCTAGCACAATTTACCTATACAGCCAGTGCTGACATACTGCGGAGAAATTTTAATTACTTCACCTTTCATAAACGAAATAGAATATGTTCAAACCAAGCTCTCAGGCTCATTACTGTGGAATCAAAACAACTCCAATAGATTCTATGAGATTCCTCACTAATATTAACAGCATCAAAATGACAATATAAGAAAAAGCACTGATTCAATACGAAAAACTTATCAGATTACCAGGAAACAATTGACATTCATACAGTCCTCTCTGTAGATTGAAAATTCAAAAAAGTTTCATATCCATGGTTCAAGAATTAAAACAGAAAATCAATATCCCGAATTTAAAAGAAAACTTACAAATTAAACCAAACCCTTTAACTCTATTAAATATAGAATATAATCTAAATTTAACAGAAGATATACTGAAATCAGAAGTAAACACTGAAATTATGAAACAATTGTCTTTAGAAACAATTAATATTAGGTACCCTCCACAAAACTGGCTTCATTTACACACCGACGGATCCTTGATCTCCAGAGAACAAGGTGCCGGTGCAGGTGTTACGTGCAGTCTCTTCTCACTTTATAGATCTCTTCGGTATGGAACAACAAGTTTTGATGGAGAAATCGTTGCAATAAGTGAAAGTCTCAGGAATCTTCTATTTCACATCAATAAATTTAAGAATGCAGTTATATTGTCAGAATCCAAAGCAGCTATTCTATCAATAGTCTCTAAACACACACCTTCATCTCAAACAGCAGAAATAACTAAAATGCTCTCTCAATTAATATCACTCAATAAAAGAATTGTATTCCAATGGATACCATCCCATTGTGGAATCCTGGGAAACGAGAATGCGGATGCATTAGCAAAGAAGGGCAGCACTGCTACTTACAGACCTGTTACTAAATCTACATATTACTCTGTGAAAATATTTATTAAATCTACATACTTAGACTTCAACAAACAAAATTTGATAACACAATCTCAATGGAAAAAATGGAACTCTCTGCATCATAATCCACAGTTAATTCCCGATTTACCACGAAAATCGTCTGTAGCTGCATTTAGATTGGCAACAGGCCTTGATTGTTTGGCCAAACACCTGCATAGAATTGGAATATATCAGTCCCCTAACTGCCCATTGTGCAACTCAAACCAAGAAATGGATTCGGAACACCTCAAAATCTGTGCTTCAGTGGCTGACCATGATAATATCTTTGAAAAATATTGGAGTGCAAGAGGTCAAATGACTTTACTGTCAAACGCCTGGCATTAGAAAACAACAACAATTTACCAATGAGGTAACAGACATGTAAATGATAAGATAGATTACGTTCAAGAACATAGAGTCGCAAATGTCATATACATACCTCATTCCACGTCATGGTAATATGATGGGAGAAGGCTGTGTTGTACGCAAAATTTTATGCCACATGTCGAACATCATATCACGGTCCTGTAATCACAGTCAGAAGCGCTGCATGTAGCCTATCAAAAACGGCAAAATTAAGATCCAAAACATTTCGGAACGTAAGGGCTGTGCTACTGAGACATGTATTCAGACACCTTCCAAGCATAGAGAATCATGAGTTGGTACTCTCAACTGACTGTATACAGGATGATTTACGAGGATTTACCGTCCTTTACAGACCTTACCTGCTAGCATCAGGGACTGTCGAAATAAAACTCAATTCAAACGCAAACTTACTAGGGACTTGGTCAGTAATTGAGACTCGTTCAGACATGGTTTCTTGTAAATAGTTCTCTTAATATATCACAGAATATTTCAATATCCGGTAATTTCATCACTATAGAATTTTGTTATTCTAGGTTTAATTTGTAATTCAGTAAATACAAAAATATTGTTTGTTCTTAACTTCTATGATAAAATGTCTAGCTTTCATTACTCAGGTAATCTTGTCGTACTTTAATTTTTATTATAATTGTAAATTTAATATTAATTGTAATTTTAGTCTTCATATTATAGTTGTAATCCCCTGGTAGGGGGGCAGAAAAGGACTGACGACCTTATCTCTACCAGGTTAACTAAACATACTAAACATAGTAATAGTAGTAGTAATGGTGGTGGTAGTAGTAGTAGTAATGGTGGTGGTAGTAGTAGTAATGGTGGTGGTAGTAGTAGTAGTAGTAGTAGTAGTAGTAGTAGTAATGGTGGTGGTAGTAGCAGCAGCAGCAGCAGCAGCAGCAGCAGCAGCAGCAGCAGCAGCAGCAGCAGCAGCAGCAGCAGCAGCAGCAGTAGTAGTAGTAGTAGTAGTAGTAGTAGTAGTAGTATGTTTAGTATGTTTAGTTAACCTGGTAGAGATAAGGTCGTCAGTCCTTTTCTGCCCCCCTACCAGGGGATTACAACTATAATATGAAGACTAAAATTACAATTAATATTAAATTTACAATTATAATAAAAATTAAAGTACGACAAGATTACCTGAGTAATGAAAGCTAGACATTTTATCATAGAAGTTAAGAACAAACAATATTTTTGTATTTACTGAATTACAAATTAAACCTAGAATAACAAAATTCTATAGTGATGAAATTACCGGATATTGAAATATTCTGTGATATATTAAGAGAACTATTTACAAGAAACCATGTCTGAACGAGTCTCAATTACTGACCAAGTCCCTAGTAAGTTTGCTACTTACTACTACTACTACTACTACTACTACTACTACTACTACTACTACCTTATTCCTATTTCTGAAGACATTTTGAGCAAAAAAAGTCATATAAACATATTTCCCATTCTCAATATTTTCAGAGTTACACTAATTTAAAATTGTTTGTAAACTACGTCTTTTCTTTAGTTTTAAGGTAAAATAATAATACAAATAGAGAACGAATCATTCAGAAATATCATTTCTTTAATTGGCAAGTATTATAAAGCTAAAAATGTGCTGTGCACTCCTTAGTTGCTTCGTACAGGCATCTTTTCTCTATTTTTAACTAGAAAATTACATTATTCTGACGCACTTATCACAACAATTATTACAAATCACACCACTTACACCTACTTAATTATTTTCAGTTTAATTTGGCATCCTAATTTACTGTCTTGGAGAGTTTACAACACTTTTTTAAAATGTCGCTGTCCGTTTGAGTAGGCCTACACTTGGCCGCACGCTTGTGAACGGCACTCGTCGCGCTACGTAACTGAATACGGCTATTTTTGATTTCCCTAGGCTCGCGCTGGCTGCTGACTGCACGCTGACCATATCTGTTGACAGTAGAGCTGGGGACGGAGCGAGTAGAACTGCTGAGTTAAGGCTGGTTCACAATAAACCAGGAACGAGAACCGGAACGAGAACGTAAACGGTAAAATTGTTAAAATGTATGCATTTAAATGTGAGCATTCACAATTAACGAAAATCTTGCCGGAGCCTGAGATCGGGAACGGAGAGTTGGCCAAGTTTCAACTTTGGCGTTCACGTTTCTGAACACAGCCCACTAGATTCATTCTATTGCCATCTAAAAGCTATTTTGTCGTCGTATATTTTGTAGCAAGAAGACCGTGACAACCTATGCATTATTTTGTTCTGTGCTGTGCATCATGGAGCAAGTTTTATTTGATGAGATTCTAATATTGAAATCCTCAAATTTACGATAAGCGGCGCGCCTTGTATAAAGATGAGAAAATGAAGGAAAATACGTGGCTTTCAATAGCTGCATCTTTGAACACCGATCGGAAGCGAATCATATTTTATTACTGTATTTGTTGTATTACACACTACATATTCACGCTTCAATTCAATAACTACTGTTGTGTTCATTTTTGTTCTATTACAAATGTTTCTTCTCTAATTATTTTACGTTATAGTAGACTTAAAATAGGTTGTGATAATAAAGATGCATGGGCATATTTATAGTACCGTACCTAATGCAATGTTTCAGTTGAAATTTCGAAGTTGGTTAACCTGTGTTTATGTAGGCTGCCTTGTACTCATGAGAGAACGCCATTGGTCAATTATACACAAATAACATCAGAATGCGTAATATCGACTTTACATATCATTAATTAACATATATCGATATGCATAGTCGTCTACGTTCTCGGTTTATTGTGAATCAAAAATTTTCATATTCACGTCCTCTGCTTCTCGTTTCCATTCTGGTTCTCGTTCCCGGTTTATTGTGAACCAGCCTTTACTCGGTTCTATCGGTTTATGTGCTTGGCAGCGGAGCACCGAAGTTACTCGGTTTAACCGTAGCCGTTACCGGTCAGTTCAAACGTTTAAACAGAGTTCACGTGTTTTACTTAATTCTAGCAGACAACAACGTAGGTACTGTTGTATTTAAATATTTTCTGCTGCAGGACAAATTATTTCCTTATCCCCAAGGCGGGCTGAAAGGCCTCTAGTATTGAAGAGGAGTTCATCCTATTATATGACCTGACAAGTGGGCCTAATGAACATTGACAGTCTAAACATATTACTATACATACATACTAATAATAATAATAATAATAATAATAATAATAATAATAATAATAATAATAGACTAATAATATTATTATTATTGTTATATATTATATTATAATATAACAATATTATTATTATTATTATTATCATCATCATATTAGAGTGTTTGATTAATATTAAAATATATGTTAAAAAAAGAATTTCATTATATTTTTCTTCTATTTGTGTTTATTGGATTTGTGTTACCTCATCAGTCATCATTTTATTTGTAATTATTTCTACGAATTATGTTACCTAATTACTTTAATTTATCAGTAATATTACTCTTCACCAAAGAGAACATGGTTGTATTAAAGGCTAGTAATGTTATAAAATAAATAAACATTATGTTCTTGAGTTTAAGATTCCACGTTTTATTGATTATTTTATCCACTTTCCGTAATAGCAAATAATTATGTGTGTTATTTTTAATTGTTTTAGGCAGCGCTTCATGGAGCCCGTTTCTTTCTATCTTCTTTTTTACTTAGCTGCAGCGTTTAACGTTTACATCACATGTTAATTTGTTAGCTGTTAGTATTATCAATTATTTTATCAATTTTATTTCGTCTGTCATATATAACAACACTGAAAGTTAAATAGGCCTTTCATTCAAAATAACTCCGCAAATAGTTGTAATCACGCAAATGAAATTTGCAACCGCCATTTTGCAATGAAGAGAAGCACTTTTTTCTCGTCAAGTGGCAAAGCGAAAGCGCTTTACTACAACGCTTTTAAAACACGCTTGGTTTCACTTTCAAAGTACGTTCTAAAATCGACTCAATCTATCTAAATTTTAAATCTGCCGCCACAAATTTGTACTCGGTTCAACCGAGTAATGACGTCACAGTAACTGCTCCGAACCGAACCGCTCCGTCCCCAGCCCTAGTTGACAGCACCCGTCTACGTTTGTTAGTGTAAAAAAATGTTGGAGTTGTTCATTTCGCCTCTCCGAGTAGCGCACCTCGCCATTCACTCGCCGTGCATCTCGCCTCAGCAGAACATAGTGAAGCAATTCACCTCGCCATGATTCTCGCCGTTACGCGAACAATGAGTGCAGATGTGAGATTCTCCATGAATACGTGGTAAATACTAATAAATTTATTGGTCGTACATATTAGTACTTAAGAAATGTTTACAAATTCTGACAGTGATAGCGATTTATCTACGAGTACTGCAATGAAGTGGTGGTTACTTTCCAACAGAAGAAGAAAACACAGCGTGCATCCAATCAATAAGGAACGCACTAAACTTGGTGAATTCTATCAATTATATCAGCAGCTTAAGGCATTTCCAGATAGATTTTACGAATATTTAAGAATGTCTCAGTCAACGTTCAATTACATCTTGATGCTAATAGAACCTAAAATCCAAAATGTGTACACTAACATACATAAACAACCAATCAGTGCTGAAGAGAAGTTGGTAGTGACTCTCAGGTAATTAATAATTATACAGTATATAATAATGTACTATTATCGAAATGTATTACTTATTATTAGCAAAAATCTTTCACTGTCAATCACAATAAGAAACACATATTCTTTCAAAATATTGTGCAAAAGTTTGACTTCGGTATAAACACTTTTTGTTCTGAAAACGAAATGAATAATAATAATAAAATAATAATAATAAAATAATAATAATAATAATAATAATAATAACAATAATAATAATAATAATAATAATAATAATAATAATAATAATAATGACTTTAAAAATGAACATACTGTAATATAATAAGCAATTAAGAACTGCAAGATTAAAAAAAAATAAGACTTTCCTTCCAATCTTATGCCTTGAGAGGACAGATGGAGAGAATCATGACGTTCCGTTGCGACAACCGACCAATCAGAACGCTAGTTTCAGGCAGCTGCATCTTGAAAATCAAACCAGTTTTATTCCCGCTGAACGGCGAGATGCGTGGCGAGATGAACAACTCCAACATGTTTTTACCCTTATAGAGCAATGGAGGAGAGAACAAGAAATAGAAACATAAACAATTGAGGCGGTATACGGACAAGAGGCATACGGAACTATGTGTCCTTTTTTCAGCAGATCTTTTTCATTCAAACCTCCATTTTCCAGAGTTTATAGTCTGTTAATTTCTTGGAGAATTTTTTAATAATGAAGTTGGTATGACCTGTTGCATAATATGAAAGGGCCCAGTGCCACAAGTAATGAGAAGTCTTCATATTTCAACAGTGCTGTACCCTGAACTTAATGCATCCAAAGTAAATGGTGACAGATCTCATTACAGATTCCTAACAGGACAAGACAAGACTGGATAGAAAATATGTTGAATGAAGGTTAAATTCCCTTATGCGACTATTAACGTGACCAATCGTACAAAGAATCGGAAGTCTTTCCTAACAGACGAAGTCAAAAATTGGCTAGTAAAGATGTTTCATGAAGATTAAATTCACTTTTACCAGTATTACTGAACTTAATAAATTATAAATGTTCTTGAAAAACTGCATCTTAAATGAGAATATTATGTTCCTTGGAAAAAGGGGACATACACCACTTAAGTTTTATTTAATTTTAAAATAAAGTTCTGATATTAACATTATAAACATACTAGTGGCTTGCGCAGCAAATGCTGCAAACTAAGTTCATTATAAGTTCAAATAAATTTTTTTCAGATTTATTTTCAATGAAGAATAGGCCTACCAGTCATTTTAAAAGTTATTTGCTTCCATAATAATGATACATACTCTCTCTCTGAATGTTTTTTTTTATGCCAAATACTTTTTCTTGAGCCTATCCACACCACACCACCATTAAATACGTGAAAAAGACCCACACCACTTGATTAATAACTATAAAAATATTTCATTTTTAGTAACAATAATTTTAACTTAAGTAAATTTTCTAGTTTTCAGTAACATATACTGTCGTCGGTTCACTCAGTAAATTATATAAATGAAGATCTAATTTAAGATATTCTCCACGTCTTCTTATATAACCCCAAAAGGTTTAAGTTTCGTATCATCAATCGGCTATATCATTAATATGAATATTAGTGACAAATACATCATGGCATTAACTATAATAATATTTCACTTTCAATGGTAATGTCATCAAACTACTTCAAGTTTCGTAGTTATTAATATCCACAGTACACAGCTCTATTCAGAAAAATACACACCACAGAATCAGACCTGTAAATTATTTTAGTAAGTCGTCAAAGTTTTTAATAGCCAATTATAGAGATGTTATAAAAATCACACAAATGAAGATCAACATATTGTTGTCATTATGATGTCACAGAAATTGCAATGATTTGCTGTAAATATGTCAGAAATCCTGGAGGTCATGGCCTTCGTGTAATATTGCTTATTGTAGTGTGTGTGTTTTGTTTAATTCTGAAAAGCCATTAGTTCTCAAAACTGACGACAGATGGATTTTGGAAAATACGAAAATTATGTAGGAAAATTGACATTTCACTGAAAACTACTATTTTTCTGAAAATCTTCGGGTTGCAAGCTTCAGAATGAGGAGTCATTCAATAAAATCCGTTCAGCCGTTTTCTCGTAATTTCCATTACCAGTTCAAATTATATATATATATATATATATATATATATATATATATATATATATATATATGCAATATTATGGATGAGGATAAATAAAACAGTATTTTGTTCTTTTTTTTTTAACAGACGGCGATATCAAAACTAGAACAATAAAAATAACGGATTGAAAACTTTAAAAGAATTTTTCTCTAAATGCCATGTCGGACTATGTGCCCTTTTTCCGTATATCGCCTCAATTGGGTTTAAAGACACTCTGGAAATTTACTTTCTCTTATGTAAGCGTATCTGTTCACTACTTTAATAAAACTGAAAAGAAGAGCAATATTATTTCCAGTTGGTTGAAGTACAGATACTGCTACCAGCTTCTCTATATATACACCATCTTTAATTTTTTTACAACGTTAAAAACAATGTACATTGCAATGACCTTCATAGTATTCATCAAAAGAAGAAAACAAAATCTAATAGAGATTGATCCTAAAATTAACATCTTCCCAGATATGAGTACTTGTTGATAAACAATACAGGTGATGCTCAATGTGATTTCCATTTAAAGAAAAATACATTCAGTATTCTGAGAGGTATAGTATTAATCAAACTAAGAAAAACATCTAATAAACATGGGTGCTAAAATTAAATTTGGTACAAAACAAGGGCTTTGAAAGTGGTATTGTAAAAACAGCATATCTTCTCATGTGAGCTCTTTGCTTGTTTCTTGTATATTGTTCACTGCAGAGATCAATAATGATTGCACATCTTGTTGCTCTTTTGTTTGCTGCATTACCGATATGATACTGTACACTCAATAAAATACAAGCAAAAAGCTAATATTGTAAGACACGCTTTTCTTACACTACCAATTTCAAACCACTTGTTTAATACAAAATTTATTTATTTATTTATTTATTTATTTATTTATTTATTTATTTATTTATTTATTTATTTATTTATTTATTTATCTATTTATTTATTTATTTAATAATAACATATACATAAAAACGTTACATTAAAATACTCCGAAAGAGCAAAGCTCATGTTCGGGGACAGTTCCTTACATAGATATACATAGGCCTAATTTATAGACAAAATACTTAAGAAAAAAGATCACATAAAGACGATAATAAATTTAGTAAATAATAATACTAGTAATAACTGAGTGAAAAAAGAGACGATGTTGAGATTGGTGGATTAATATTAAATTATTATTAGTAGTGTAATTAGTACAGGTCATGTTAATATAGTAACCAAGATAAGATAGAAAAAATATACTTAGGATAGAAATAAACTTGTTTTACAATACATGGTACATAATATAAATACAGGGAAGTCTGTCATACAAATTTTTTAATTCTGGATCTGAAAATTGCATTGCTTAAAGTAGTCAATTTTGGATGAAATTTTATTATGGAATATATAGACGTGGACCATAATTTGTACTGTGTAGTAAAGCAGCAGTTGTGAAACATTTAGGTTCAACTAATTTAAGAATTTCATTTCGTTTTGTATTATGATCATGTGGCTGAGCTATAAATTTCATTCTATTTTTATTATAGAATTTCATTAAAGAGTATTTATAAATTTGGTCAATTCTAAAAACATTCAATTCGGAATGGATCAAATTTGTTGGGTAATCCAGTCGCCTTTTCAAACAAATTTTGATAATACGTTTTTTCAACATAATTAGAGGAAGAAGAGCAGTTTTTGTAATATCTTCCCATCCAGTTATACCATATTGGATAACAGATTAATTATAGGACCCATTTTTATCAGACTTTTCTTTTATTTTTAATTAATACTACCACCCCTCACCATATTGAATGCTTCTTTTAATTTCTCATCTCTTATAGTGTTAATTAACAGGTACTCATATCTCGAGAGATATTAGCTACTTTTAGAACCATATTTACTAGACTACTGATTTTATTAATAGTATCATCCCCCTCCAAGTATTGAGTGTTCTTTCAACACACTGTATAACATACAGGGTTAGTTAAAAGTCCCGCACCACCTAAATAACTTTTGAAGCATGCGGTTCAGTGACATGAAACTTGGTATGTGGGGATAACCATATACTAAGAACTCAATAATGGTATTACCAAGTTTTTTATACTTTCGGTTAATCGGAAGTAACTCCAACTCTCTTATTTTAAATGGAACACCCATTATATATTTTTTTATTTTTGAATAAAGCTCATTAAGAACTTTTCAAAAATTACTCACACTTGATACTTCTGTTCAAATTCAGTGTTGCTAAGTCAAGAAAACAGAAAAGTGTATCGAATATTAAAATTATTTATTTATTTAAATTTATTTATTTATTTAAATTTAAATATATACAGAATAAAGAATATAATTACAAACAAGAGAAATAGAAATAAAACAATACAGTCAATATAAAAAGGAGATACAGTAGTATTGACGAAATTGCACTACCTAAATAACTTTTGAAGCATACGGTTCAGTAATATGAAACTTGGTATGTGAGGATAACCATATGCTAAGAACTCAATAATAGTATTACCGAGTTTTTTTTACTTCCAGTTTAACCGAAAGTAACTCCAACTCTTATTTTAAATGGAACACCCAATATATACTTTTGTTTTTGAATAAATTTCATTAAGAGCTTTTCAAAAAGTAGCAACACTTAATACTTCTGTACAAATTCAGTGTTGCTAAATAAAAATGGAAGTGGTGCAAGATATTCCTAAAGCCTGGTTAAATCATTCCTTAAATGGTTTCTATGATCGAGTGACACATTGTAAACCAACTGAGGGCTACCAATTTGAGCACATAATTTAGAAGGTGAGCTAGCTTTGTTTTGTTTTTGTTAAGGAAGGAATATTTTATTATTTTAATATTCGATACACTTTTCTGTTTTCTTGACTTAGCAACACCGAATTTGTACAGAAGTATCGAGTGTGGGTACGTTTTGAAAAGCTCTTAATGAGCACTATTCAAAAATAAAAAAATATATTTGATGTTTAATTTAAAATTAGAGACTTGGAGTTACTTCCGGTTAAACCGGAAGTAGAAAAAACTCGGTAATACTATTATTGAGTTCTTAGCATATGGTTATCCTCACATACCAAGTTTCATATCGCTGAACCGTATGCTTCAAAAGTTATTTAGGTAGTGCAATTTCGTCAATACTACTGTATCTCCTTTTTATATTGACTGTATTGTTTTATTTCTATTTCTCTTGTTTGTAATTATATTCTTTATTCTGTATATATTTAAATTTAAATAAATAAATAAATAAATAAATAAATAATTTTAATATTCGATACACTTTTCTATTTTCTTGACTTAGCAACACTGAATTTGAACAGAAGTATCAAGTGTGAGTAATTTTTGAAAAGTTCTTAATGAGCTTTATTCAAAAATAAAAAAATATATATTGGGTGTTCCATTTAAAATAAGAGAGTTGGAGTTACTTCCGGTTAACCGAAAGTATAAAAAACTCGGTAATGCCATTATTGAGTTCTTAGTATATGGTTATCCCCACATATCAAGTTGCATGTCACTGAACCACATGCTTCAAAAGTTATTTAGGTGGTGCGGGACTTTTAACTAACCCTGTATAACATAAATTTATTTAATATCGCTTAAATAATGGGTAAAATGAACCGATATTGTGATAAGAATAGTAATGAATCAATATACCAAGAATTACTTAATAAACACGGATCGAATTTCAAAATTAGAAGTACATACCGTTGGTGAACACGTTCCCATGCATTTGTCGTTTACATATTTATAACACTCAGCATTGTTTTTGCACTCTTTATCTATAGAACAAAAGGACATCATTCCTCTACGCTGCTTGCAACACATGTCTTTACAGCACATCATATTCGTTCCATATGTAGACGCAGTCAGTAACTGTACTAGTAACATGACAGCACAGACTGAGCCAATCATGTCTGCTAACGACCTGGCCAATCTTCTGCTTCCAATTATTTAGAAGTCTCTGAAACGTCTGAACTGCCAGACTATATAAATGTGTAGATTATCAACGAAGTTTTACTTATCGTTGATAAGACTTTACGTAAAAAGTCACAGAGATTCGAGTTTCATTATTCATACATTGATTAACATAACCTGAAACTTAATATGGCATCCCAGAACACAATGTCAGGTGTAGAAAGCTCTCCCGTTTCCCTTCTATCAGTCCACCCATGATCTCCAACTGCCCTATCGTTATCATCATCATCATCATCATCATCATCATCATCATCATCATCATCAATGGTTGGGCGCTTTGACTCATTACGGATTCAAAATATTTGCATCTAACGAATTCAAAGTACTGCTGATATTTTATATACACTGTTCCCTCAAAATTATTCTCTCCATCTGCTGCATGAGCGGCCTCAACCCTTAATCTTGCCTGTCTGCAATTTAATATCATTTTATGGGCTAAGGTTTGTTCCATTCTTTGTGTATGCTGCACCCATTTCATTTTGTATTGTTTAAATTTGATTTTAATTAGTTAAAAATTCGCATTTATTTACAATAATAATGTGAAATATGTTTACTTGTATGTCATGTATTCCAAATCGTCATCGATTAACTCCAATATGTTTAAAACAGTGTTCATTTTTTTTAGTCTAAATCTTGCCAAAAATTCATCGCTTTACTCAGCTTTGCTCTTTCAGATTACTTTCATGTGGCGCTTTATTCATGATATATTATTAAATAAATAATATATAATAAATAAGTAAATACATGAGGTCTATTATGCCTTATTTTCTTTTGTTCCCGGGTTCTCAAAAATATATTATCCTGTATAATAATTCACAATCAGTATCAGAGATTCATGTCTAATACCGCTCCATTTTATTCTCAAGATAAGAATTTAACAGCGACCAAAAGCATGGAATAGCTTATGCGGAAAATATCCTCCGAATAGTGGACTATAGGGCTGATCATATTAGGAAGTTTAAATGCAGAAAACAAAGATCGGACGTGGCAAAATTTTCCTTTGTTAACCGCAAAATAGTAGACTAGAACAGATTAGCTGCGGCAATCTTTCAGTGTGGTCTTCTCAAAATCAACACATTTAGGAAAGGTTGAGAAGATTATTTAATTGTAAGTGCAGTGTAATTATCTAAGTTGGGACATGTAATTAATTACGGTGACTTGTAATTACTTAAGTTGGCAATACTTGGGTATAATAGAAATACAAGTTAGGTATTCTTTTGTTTATAGTAGGCGTTATTATAGCATAATCATTATTTATAGTCCTATTTTTTTTATATTTTATTGGGTTATTTTACGACGCTGTATCAACATCTAGGTTATTTAGATTCTGAATGAAATGAAGGTGATAATGCCGGTGAAATGAGTCCGGGGTCCAGCACCGAAAGTTACCCAGCATTATAGTCCTATGTTTATTGCATTTACTTATTAATAATTATAATTAATTTTATGTTTACTTTATCTATGTTATTCATTGCTGTGATTATTGTATTTATTGCTGTAATTCATTTATTATACAGGGACATCATTTTATTTTTACTTCAATTTTTATTGTACCTGAGTTTTTGAATGTACTTTACTCCCACCCCTTCTACTAATGAAGTTTAACCTTCCTCCACACAGATCCAAGACCGCATATACAGTCATAGTAAACAGTACGTTCCAAAAATATGTTCGCGCTTTCCAGTGACGAAAGTGCTTTTAATATTGAATCATTTTCGCACAGGTACTGTCGTCCATTTGCCTACGTCGCATCCCGGTTTCCCCCACCACCTTTTATTCGCCAGCTAGTGTCTGCGCTGTCTTAGCTCTTTTCTGAGAACATTAATTTCTGTTAGGAATTGGACGTCTACGTAATATTATACAACTGTTTAAAATAATTTAAATAAAAGGGCCTCGTTAAGTAATTAACTGGTCACGTGATTTCCTCCCTTTCTATGACCCTTCGACATAACCACTTGGACGGACAGTAGATAGCATGTCTGAGTAATTTTATCTTTTCGGATAGGGCAGAAGTGAAGATTGAATTTACAATACGTAAGGTACTCTTTTAAAAAGTAGGTACAGAATTATTTCAACATGAGTTACTAGTACGAAGGACGAAACTGGTAATTGGGATTAGGTACAATAGTCTATAGTGCGATAATATGCACATTAGAACTGAAGCCTGTATAGAAATGAACGGCCAACATTTTCAAAAATGTGTTTAAACATCCATATTATGATTATTTTTCAATTTAACTTCACTCTCTATAAGTTATTGTACGCTAATGTGCTGTAGACAGTATAATATACACTGCATAATGAATACGTCCACATGGACAGCTCAGTTCGTGAGTAAAAACACTCATTGTTAATACTGTACTGTACTTTGATTAAACAAAAACCTAATGAAAATAATCAAACTCAAAATCGCGATATTTCCTAGTTTACGTAAATGGATGAACTACTTTTCTTCCCTCCTATACCTAGTAAAGTGATTTGTTTGTATATTACGCCAGTATCATCGAACTCCAGTTGTGGAAGGGGAGAGCAAACGGCGTTGATTCAAAGGTATAGCCAAGTTAATATTAAAAATGTTAGTAAAAATAAAATGATGTCCCTGTATATCACTGCCACCGAGTATATACCAATTGCAGTGTTAATAAAAACACACACACAACACAACACAACACAACAAACATACACACATACTTCATATATACATACCGAGTTTGTATAACACATTTCTCGTGTAATCTCGTAACTAATTTTAATAGGACTTTATTCCCTGTTCGTACATCTGGGCCTAAGTGGCTTGCTAAGAGCAGGAAGGGCAGTTGTTACTTCTTTTGTAAAGTTTGTCAGTGTGGTTATTTATGTACTATTTCCACCGAAATAAAGCGGCATAAACAGAGCCGCAAAATCTCAGGATTTTTATACCTAATCTACGGAAATTTCAGAAGTCATATACTGATTTTCACATGCAAGAGCTTGGCAACTCTGAGTTGTTGGCACTCCCTATAAAAAAAGTATGATAATTTCATTACAATAAAATTACCTATGTAAAAAAATTTTCATCGTAGACCTATTAAAATATGTAATTAAATGTAAACTAAATAAAATCAACCGTTTGGGATGACGGTAACTTTCTAGAAAGGTATATTAAATTCACATTTCGTCAGTCTTATTAGCGGTATTAGCGGTAGCCTTGACTCCTAGGTTTCGTATGTGTACCCGGCCCATACTGGCCACTTTAAACACTGGTATTGTCCACGTGAAAACTTGCAAGAGAGTTTGGAAGAATGCATTCGAAATGCTAGTCGTCAACTGAGTAGTGTAAGGCGCAATTCACACAGAGAAGACGTGGCTCGGACATGGGGCGGAGACATGATGACTTTTCCAGTCTCTCTCATGTAAACAAATGTATCAATGCACACAGAGAAGACGGGATGGGGGCACGCCACTTCGAAGTCAGCGCTTCGTCTCTTTCGAGTCACGAGTGGCCCTTGAAAGCGACATGTGGCGTCTGACTGTGAAAGAAAATTCGCGACGATTTTGAATTTGATATTCAATTTGTGAAGAGGTGGTGTAATGTATTGTACATTTTATTTTTTATTTTCTTAGATTATTTTACAACGCTTTATACTTTTTTAGGTTATTTAGCGTCTGAATGAGGTGAAGGTGATAATACCGGTGAAATGAGTCCGGGGTCCAGCACCGATATTTACCCAGCATTTGTTTATATTGGGTTAAGGGAAAATCCCGTAAAAAACCTCAACCACGTAAATTGCCCCGACCGGGAATCGAACCCGGGCCACCTGGTTTCGCGGCGAGACGCTCTAACCATTAATATGGTGGGACATTAATCAAATTTCTGGAAACGGTCTGGATACATGTTCAATTCTTTCATCACATCTTCTACTCCAAAATATCTGAGAACTCGCTTTGAATATCTTACAACTTTGCGGAATCAACATAAGACTTTATTATCTATTCCTCGTCACCGTACCTCTTTCAATTCATTCTCTTTCTCCATGTCAGTTTGTCCCCTATGTAACTCTTTACCTCGTCATGTCAGGGATTGCCGATCAGTTAATCAATTTAAATTAAGAATTAAAATTACATACTTTTACATGGAATTGATTTTTGAGTGTTAGCCGAATTTAATAGGTTGTTCTATGTATTTGTATAAATTGTCATTTAGGCCTATTATAAAGTGGCAATAGGATATAAATTGTAAATAATTATGTATCATGTTTAGTCAATATTTTATTATACAGTATGTAAGCTCCTTAATGTGCATGGTAACGGTTTTATATATAAATATTACTACGTTTTATTGTTTCAATGTATAGGCTGTATTTCACTTCTGGTACTGTGGAAAAGAAGGTCCCATGGCCTTAACTCTACCAGAATAAAAAAATAAATAAATGCGTGCATAAATAAGTGCATAAATAAATGCATAAATGAATGAATGAATGACTGAATAAATGAATGCATAAATAAATAAATAAATAAACTTGCATAAATAAATAAATGAAACAAATAAAAATAATTATTAGGTTATTTTACAACGCTGTATCAACATCTCAGGTTATTTAGCTTCTGAATGATATGAACGTGATAATGCTAGTGAAATGATGTCGGGGTCCAGCACCGAAAGTTACCCAATATTTGCTCGTATTGAGGGAAAACACCGGAAAAAAACTAAACCAGATAACTTGTCCCGACCGGCATCCGAACCGGGGCCAAATAAAACGAATTAAATAAGATATGGCATACATTCTTCCTTTTTTCAAACCACTAAGGGTGCACACAAAATCTTATCAGTGTTTTTTAATATTACCAAATTGTACGAGAGCCAGGGCATCCTCATCGCCTGAAGAAGACATTACGAAAGCTGTGCGACGCACAAGTGTCGCAAGGTTTTTTGACTCTTCAGTATGCTTTGCTCACGTCATGTCCGCGTCGTGTCTACGTCTTCTCTGTGTGAATTGCGCCTTATATTTAAAACATAAGGAGTGACTTAAAACGTATCACAAAATCTGTAATGAAATGACATATAATAAGAAACTCTACCATAATATTTAAATATAAGTACATATCTTAATTCTTTCTTGAGTTCAATACCTTCCAAATGGGGAGGTATGCTACCTCATCCTGTATATGCACAGTAGTGACAAAAAAAACCGGACCGACCCTTGTAGCTGATTTCAGAGCCTTGTTCACTCCAGAGCACGATAGACTGGTAACTAAGACTTTCGTGGTTCGAATCCTGCCTGAGAAGGGAACTTTTTTTGTTCCCTATTCAAATTTATTTCCAATAGTTTTCTATTGCAGCGACATTTTACTACTTAATTAACTTATTATTCCCAGAACATGAATTTTACCAGCAATTGAAAAGTATTGGGAATAAACTTGAATAAGGAAGAAAAAAACTTTTCTTCCCAGGAAGGATTCGAACCACGAAAGTCATAGTTACCAGTCTATCGTGCTCTGGAGTGAACAGGGCTCTGACATCAGCTACAAGGGTCGGTCCGGTTTTTTTTTTTTTTTTGCCAATACTGTACATACACAAACTCATTGTAATTGTAATCATTATAAACCCGTCGACCTTAACTTTTATAAAGTTATCATAAAACGTTTAAAATTGTTTGTGCTTAATGTCCTTTGCTGATCACTCCATGTTGGTATGATCGACTTTCCTGGTAAGATAACAGGTAACAAAATATCTGTAAAAATGTATAGACTCATCACTATGTAATCAATCTAAACCTGTTCCCATGACTTTTCGAAACTAGTCATAACATTTCCATAAGTAACGGTTTGCGTTCAGGCCGGTTTGATATGTTTTCCTGATAACAGGTACGGTAACATCGTCTTTGATTTCATTAACCTCCCCTGTGACAGGACAGAGCATATTTTTCTGGGGGAAGAAAAAACCCTTCTTCACCTAACATAATTTGGAACATTAAATCCAGACGTTTGAGATGGGCAGGGCATGTAGCTCGCATGGGTGAATCCAGAAATGCATATAGAGTGTTAATTAGAAGACCTAAGCGAAAAAAGATTTTTACGAAGGCCGAAACGTAGATAGGAGGATAATATTTCAAATTTAGCAAATCAATGTTTTCTTTTCCTCAACTAGTATCATATCAGGAAATAACTCACACCAGTCTGGGATAGGCAGAATAGGACGTGGGGAGAGATAACTTTGAAAATACACTCAGGGACAAAAAAAAACCGGACACTTCTATATTTGCTTGTATTTTGTTGCCAATTATTTCAAAATGAAACAAAATCCATTTAAACAAAATAATGTTTCATTTAGCACCTTATACGGCAACATTAGAAAAAGAATCTCTGATGAGAAAATTTACAAAAAATTACAAAGGGCATATAACTATGGCATCGTTTGGTCTAATTGTTTTTTCATTTTATGGTGCCTTAAACATTAAAAAATCTTTTTAGTAACGGGTATTACCCCCTCTGGCTTGAATAACTGCATCCATACGTCTTGGCATGCTCTCAATTTGGTTAGCAATGTCTTCTTGAGGAATAAGTTCCCATTCTTCGCCAAGTGCTCGCCTCAACTCTTGTAACGATTCTGGTGTCGGTCGTCTATTCTTAACACGCCGTCCCAGCATGTGCCACACGTGTTCAATTGGGTTCATGTCTGGACTCCTTGCTGGCCATGGAAGAACATGAATTCCTACTTCTTGGAGATAATCTCCGACCGCATGGGCAATATGCGGCCGTGCATTATCATGCATTAAAACAAAATTATCGCCTACAAATTGGCCAAATGGCACAACATGATCAGCCAAACATTCATTTATATACCTATCAGCTGTTAGTCTTCCATTTTCAACAAAAACCAACTCTGTATGAGCATCCGTACACACTCCTGCCCAAACCATCACTCCACCACCTCCATACAGCACATTTTCGGAAATGCAACACTGTGAAAATCGTTCTCCCCCTCCTTCTCCAAACTCTTTCACGTCCATCAGGTGAGCACAGATTGAAACGAGACTCATCGGTGAACAGAACACAGCTCCACTGTCCATTTCTCCAATCCCTGTGATCATTTGCAAACGCAGTCGTTCAACTCGATGCATCCTGAGAAGTCTGGGACCAGTTGCAGGTCTACTTGATATCAGTCCACTTGCTTTCAACCTCCTTCTAACTGTTTCGGCCGAAATTGGGCGTCCATGCATGTTAACAAATTGCTGGGCTACACTAGTAGCTGGCAGGTTGCGCTCCCTAAGAACTCTCAACACCATATACCTGTCTTCATTTGGATTTGTAGCTCTTGGACGACCCGAACCTGGTCTTCTGGTATATTCTAGGGTCTCTCTATACCGTTTTATGGCATCATGGGTTGTGCTTCTAGCCATATTCATAACATTTGCAATGTAACGTACACTGCGTCCATCATCGTAAAGGGCTACAGCTCGAGCCACATCTTCAGGTCGCATCTTGTTTTAAGACAAATGTTATAACCCCACTTAAACTCAGAAAATGTAAAAATAAAGAAATAACGAATGATAACGATAATGAAGCACAAAATGGTTGAGACAAAATTGTTATAGCTGAGACTCCGAAAGCAAAATTGGAATATTTGGTTGTAATGGCTTGTTTATAAAACAAAAAACAATCAAAAATGTATACACGTCTCCATAACAACAGATGGCTACCATAATATTGTATGAGAAGATAATGTTTTGCAAAATACCAGCAAATATTAAAGTGTCCGGGTTTTTTTTGTCCCTGAGTGTATTATGATAACTTTGAAAAGTTAATACGAACTGGTTTGGGGAGTTTGTATACGTTCAAAAATGTTTATTGATGACAAAATGATTAAAATAATAATGCCCGTGTGCACCATTCTCGATTAAAATTTGACGATGGTTAAGTCGGCACTTGACCATCTTCAACGCCAATTTGCGGAGTATCAATCTCGATCAAAATTAAACAAGCGAGTTGATGATAATCAAATTTGATCACGGGTGTGGGACCAATTATCTTGAATTGAACATGGTCAAGTCGAGAAAACCAAAATGGCGGCACGATTTGACGTACTTGATGGAATTGAAGATGAAATGATGTATCTTGAACACGCAAATCACTGCGGAAATAACAGAATTGGTGTTATTGTAGAAAGAGTAAGTTTGTAGATGAATAATAAAAATGTTTTTTTTTTTTCTCTCAAAATAAACTAATGTGTTATATATATTTCTGCTTTGGAAGATCGGGACTTTACTTGAGGACAAAATATTATTTAGGCCTAACTGTCCAATTTTGTTAACATAGTAATAAAGTAGTTATTCTATGCCGGTAATAATGCAGTAAAACTAAATGACCATTTTGTAGAATGCGAGATTATCACTTATTAGCTATAGATTTGCCGTTTGAAACTATTAGCACCTACATGAGTAGGCCTACATGACGTTTTGGACAATTAGGCTATTTACGCTTGAATTAAGAGAAATTACACGGATACCTTCCTTTCCCTTTTACTCCAAAATTCCAACCTTGTGAACACAACATAAATGGATAAAATTCAGAACAAGGATACTTTCCTTTCCCTCTTACTCCAAAATTCCAACCTTGTGCACACAAAGTAAATTGGCACTAAAAACTTCCTTTTCGTATGCATGACGTTGCGTATTCGACATACACAGACGAATTGCTTTTTTTTTTTAATAATTGTTAGCGAGGTATCCATATACTGAAATTTTCCCGAATAAATTATTGGCACTGAAATGTGTCTTTTCGTAAGCAAGATGATGAGCATTCGACAAACACGTACAAATCTGCTCTTTTTAGTAGCCTATTTCAAGATAATTGTCAGTGCGGTATCCGTATACTGAAATTTTCCCAATTATTATCAATAATATGAAATAACCACTGTATAAATTACGTTACAAATTATGTGGAATTATGTAAACACGTATAACTCATGTTGAATTGTGAGGTTAAATCCAACCAGGTAGGCTGCTTTTCTCATAGAGAACTTCCGTCAGTACGTTTATTCTCTAATATGGATACAGAATTGCTGAGGAGATCTGAAAGAATTCCCACTTCGAACTGTGAGAAGTTGGGTGCTCTTTTCTTTTTTTCTTCCATGATTATTTAAACTTGTTATTTGAAAACTGCGAGGATGTTTGAAGCAGTCCGACAAACAAAAGCGAAGCGATAATTGACAGAGTGTGTTCGTTCGCTGTTTTATACGCGGTAACCTAGCGCTCAGATGATTCTTCTCAAGTGAGCGTACTGAGTTGATCGAGGGAAAATGTCGGTGCACCGCATCTGTAACTTGATCATTGTCAAAAATTAACCATGTTTCCGTGATTGCTGATAAATGGGCTAGATGATCGAGAATGGTGCACACAGCCATAAGCGTGTCATTTTAAGTGTCTACACTAGTGGTTTCCATACTGGTTGTCGTGACCCCCCAGGATGGTCGTGTTAAGTGCTGAGAGGGTCGGAAGATAATTCACAAAATGAAAGAGATAAAAGAACTCTTTATTACAGTAACATACTTTCTATGTGTAGCATAGAAATAAAAAAAGTTTCAATAGTTATGCACTTACTTACTGGCTTTTAAGGAACCCGGAGCTTCACTGCCGCCCTCACATAATCCCACAATCGGTCCCTATCCTGAGCAAGATTAATCCAGTCCCTACCATCATATCTCACCTCCCTCAAATCCATTTTAATATTATCCTCCCATCTACGTCTCGGCCTCCCCAAAAGTATTATTCCCTTCGGCCTCCCAACTAACACTCTATATGCATTTCTGGATTCACCCATGCGTGCTACATGCCCTGCCCATCTCAAACGTCTGGATTTAATGTTTCTAATTATGTCAAGTGAAGAATAAAATGCATGCAGTTCTGCATTGTGTAACTTGAAGAACTCGCCAAAAATTTAGCTACTTATGATACGGTAAGTATTACGTTTGTTTTTGCAGACATGCAATTAAGTTTGTACAATTTTAAACATCTTTTTGAGTATTTTTCGGGAGACACTCAAAGCAATACGACAGTTACAGATGGATACTAAATCCATTCATCCCTCTTAGCCCCAAATATTTTCTAGAAGAATTTTCTAAAGATTATTATTTTATTGGTCATACAGAATATATCTGTTATGGTAAAAATATTGGAGGAGAAAAATTCGCTTCGGCGCCGGGGATCGAACCCGGATCCTTGATTCTACGTATCAAGCGCTCTCACCATTGAGCTACGCCGAAGTCCAATCCACAGCACCGGATGGAACTCCCCTCCTCCAGTGTTTTTCCCTTTGTGGCCTGACTCCAAGTTGGGCATTTATGTTGACATTTTATTAAGTCAACTGCCATTATAATGTACAAGGAGCGCACTCAGTTGAGTGATTTGATGGCCGGGATTCCACAGTAATAAAATGTCAACATACATGCCCAACTTGGAGTCAGGCCACAAAGGGAAAAACCCATTTTCACTACTTGAAATCAAAGCAATGTCATCAGCAAAAGCAACGGCAGAGAGATTGTCTAGAGTAGGATCTAATGAAAAACCATGGGCGTGCGATACTTCATCATCAGTAAGGTCCTTAATGATACCGTCGATTGCTAAATTGAATAGAGTAGGAGAAAGTGGACTGCCTTGAGGAACACCTTTTTTTTTTTACCTCAATGGGCTTAGTTTTCCCGTTAGCAATTTCAATTTGAATCTGGTTCCTTATTAATAATTCAGTTATTAAATTTCGTAAGTTACAGAGCATAGAATTTATAGCTAGTGATCTTTTAACATGCTCATGTCCTATGCAATCGAACGCTTTGCTTACATCAAGAAAAGCAACAAAACAATCAGACTTCTTATTTTTCGCGTGATTTAGACAACCATTAATTAATGAGGTGTTAACATGGGTTCCTGGTGTAGAAACGAAACCGCTTTGGTGAATGGAAGTGGAAATATGTTTTAACTTAAAATCTAGCACTTTCTCAATAAGGCGTCGCACTAGCGAGAAGATCGTAATAGGCCGCTAGTTTTTCAAATCACTATGGTCACCTCCTTTGTAGATCAGGATAGCTCTTGCCTTCCGAAGGGGAGCAGGTACAACTCCGAAGTGAAGCATGGCTGATCCGAGCAGCGACAGAAATTTCGCAGACTTGAAGTGTTTAAGAACTCGGACAGTAATTCGATCAGGTCCTGGAGCTGTATCAATCTTCATTTTGGTGAGTGCTATATTCATTTCTTTTTCAGTAATCATTATAGAATCAGAATATTCGGATGTATCACAAGGAGGGAGAAGGTTAATCGAAGTCATATTATTGGAATGGCCAAATATGTCAGTGAAATGATTTTCAACTATATCTTTAGAAAGGGAACAAAACCGTTGTTTGTCTGTGTTCATTATTTGTCGTACTAATTACCTTCTTTCGGTTATTGTAGAAATTATATTGCGCTAAATCATAAGAGTATCTTTCTCTGTTTTTATCTTTTTGTCTTTTATTTCGCTTTTGTTGGTTGGAAGTTTCAGTATAGGTGTAGCGTTTGTTAAGTTTCCCTTTACGGCGAAGATTAAAATATTTGACAGCTGGGTGTTGAGATCCAGGAAGGGAAGAAATTGATTCACCAATGAATTGGAAAGCTTCAGAAGTAACTTGATCAAGATCTTGATACAGTACTTAACAAAAGTTTAAGACCATGAGCAAATTTCATATAATTATTTTCTGGTCCTATATTTTTGTTTCTATTTCCCTCATGAATATTTTGTCAATTACTTGGACTGTGAGATATCTATCGACGCAAAGAAAGTAAAATTATGACATTTAGTTTTCGAGTTATGATTTTAATGAAATATTTTGTTACTGTAAAAAATGTTACATTTATAATTACGGAATAATTTATTCATGCTAAACCAACATGTTTATTGTAGTGATGATTTTTTTCAAGCAATTTGAGAAGTGTGAGAACACATTGGTATCAGAAAGAAAAATTTAAAAAATTTTATTTTCGTTTTATAATTTTTTGCATATTTTTCCAAAATAAGGAAAATAATAGTAGAAATAACGTTAAGTAAAGGCATTCATAGCTTCACTGTGGAATAAGCTAACGTAACCGGACCTACGCCAATCGAAAGTACGAAATCACTAGAAATAGAAACAAAAATATAGGACCAGGAAATAATTATATGAAATTTGCTCATGGTCTTAAACTTTTGTTAAGTACTGTATATATTATTAGTTATAATGTGCTGTGGATTGGACTTCGGCGTAGCTCAATGGTGAGAGCGCTTGGTACGTAGAACCAAGAACCCGAGTTCGATCCCCGGCGCCAAAGCGAATTTTTCTACTTCAATATTAATTGTTACCTAAATATTTTGCTAAGCACCTTATTCTCGAATACCCTTAACTGCCGTTCCTCTCTCAAAGTGAGAGTCCAAATTTCACAACCATACATAACAACTGCTAATATAATTGTTTTATAAATTCTGACTTTCAGCATTTTTGAGAGCAGACTGGATGATAAAAGCTTCTCAACCGAATAATAACACGCATTTCCCATATTTATTCCGCGTTTAATTTCCTCTTGAGTATTATTTATATTTGTTACTGTTGCTTCGAGATATTTGAATTTTTCCACCAAAGTAAAAAATAATCTTATTAATGCGACAAAAAGTGCCTGTTTCCAGAAAGTAGCTCTCAAATCTGGACTCTGTATTCGATACACACTAAGTCATATCACTTTCAAAGTCAATGAGATTTCTCATCTTTGTTTCGATGACAAACATAGACGAAAAGATTATTTTGCAAAAATATAATGTTGCAAATGTTATAAAAAAAATTAAGCGCTTCTTTTGAAAGCTCGGAGTATTCATACATACTTTTGAATCAAAACTGATCTACACTTTGCGAAAAAGTCTAGTTTAAACATTTTATCAGTAGGTACGAACATATTTAAATTAACTTTTACTTCATATAGCACATTTATCTTGTTCTAATATGTAAATATATGGAATTTCAGCCAGTTGAACCCAACTGTGTAAGAATGGATTTAGTATCCATCTGTGACTGTCGTATTGTTTTGAGTGTCTTCCGAAAAATACTCAAAAAGCTATTTAAAATTGTACAAACTTAATTGCATTTACGCAAAAACAAACAATATTTATCATATCACAAGCAGCTAAATTTTCCACGAGTTCTTCTATATACTGGAATGAATAAAATTTCTTTTTTTTAAGTGATATCCATTACTTCTTCGTAAGGAAGCGTTAATTTCTAAGGGTGCTATTCATAGACATTTCGCTAGCCCGTGCTACGATCGTGCTAAACTAGCCACGGCTATCGACTGGTTACTTGTACAGGATTCATATTATATCGCTAAAGGATGGTTCACAATAAACCGGAAACGAGAATCGAAAACGAAAACGGTAAAATTGTTAAAATGTGTACATTTAAATGTGAGCATTCACAATTAACGAAAAGCTTGCCGGAGCCCGAGATCGGGAACGGACAGTTGGCCAAGTTTCAACTTTGACGTTCACGTTTCCGATCACAGCCCACTAGATTCATTATATTGCCATCTAAAAGCTATTTTGTCGTCGTATATTTTGTAGCAAGAAGACCGTGACATAACCTATGCATTATTTTGTTCTGTGGCGTGCATCATGGAGCAAGTTTTATTTGATGAGATTCTAATATTGAGTGTTGAGGAAAATCCTCACGTTTACGATTAGCGGCGCGCCTCGTATAAAGATCAGAAAATGAAGGAGAATACGTGGCTTTCAATAGCTGCATCTTTGAACACGATCGTAAGTGAATCATATTTTATTACTGTATTGGTTGCATCACACACTACATATTCATGCTTCAATTCAATAACTACTGTTGTGTTAATTTTTATTCTATTGCAAATGTTTCTTCTCTAATTATTTTACGTTATGATAGGCTTAAAATAGGTTGTGATAATAAAGATGCATGGGCATATTTAAGTACAGTACCTAATGAAATGTTTCAGTTGAAATTTCGAAGTTGGTTAACCTGTGTTTATGTTGGCTGCCTTGTATTCATGAGAGAACGCCATTGGTCAACTATACACAAATAACATCAGAATGCGTAATATCGACTTTACATATCGTTATTGACATACATATCGATATGCATAGTCGTCTACATTCTCGGCTTATTGTGAATCAAAAATTTTCGTATTCACGTCCTCTGCTTCTCGTTTTCATTCTGGTTCTCGTTCCCGGTTTATTGTGAACCAGCCTTGACACTGCTTTATGAATATGGAAAACGTTAGCTCGCTGATCATCCACCAGAATCCCGCGCTAAGTATGTCTATGAATATTGAATATGGCCCTTACAGACCAAAATCAGACCGGTAAGTTAAAGAATGCTTTACGGAGACCATTATTTACGTTGGTCTAGCTAGGTTCTTGCGTTCTTGCTTCTATATTATTAGTTTTAGAGCCGTTAAGGGTTAAATAAATAATAAATAGGCTACATTCCTGCAAGTTGCCAACCAGTTTATATGCTTTTGTATTACCGGTATTTCCGAGGCTAAGTCATATACGAGTAGTGCTATCTATAAAACGAAGTGCGTATCTGATAGAAAGCCGGTCTCTATTGCTCACTGGATAACTGAGCAGTATATCTGGATTGTATCTTTTTAGACACAATAGATGTATGATGATCAGGCTTCGAGACTTCGGACCCAATAGAGCAGTTCAGTAGGAAATCCGCATAACGACATACTGAGTATAGTGGTAAAGCGTAGAGTGGGTGGGGTTACTGTAGAATGAATGCCAACAAATACGCAAAGGAAAACGCTCTGGATTTGAAGGTTCTGACGAATAATTTGATTTTCATACAAACTGTGTCTGAAACTGTTACACGGTTAGAGAAGTCAGAGCAAGAGATGCCGGAAGCCCTCAAATTAATTTAGAAAATGATGCAGATAATTAATGAGACATCAAGTACACCGGTTACTGAACGTGTAAAACAGAAGTGGAAATCAATGTTATGTAAAAATAACGGATATGGAACACTGTGTAACATAAACAGCAAATTAGTGGACATAGAGTCACCCGAGAATAAAGGATTGCAATGATGTTAGGTTTTTTTCGTCAAGTGACGTAGAGCGCAGTTTTTCACAGTACAAATTGTGTTTGGCAGATAACCGAAAAAAATTTATGTCTGAGACACTGAAAATGTATCATGTAGTATACTGTATTGCAATTCGGTACTGTAACTGCACTTCCTAAAGACGCCCAATAGGATAAATGAAGAAATTAAAATTGCTACATGTTTATTTCCACCATTAACACTGTGTAC
The DNA here is from genome assembly GCF_040183065.1 of Periplaneta americana. Lineage (NCBI taxonomy): Eukaryota > Metazoa > Arthropoda > Insecta > Blattodea > Blattidae > Periplaneta > Periplaneta americana. The sequence goes on along the minus strand of NC_091122.1, from coordinate 160,957,142 downwards.
GGTCAGCGCGTCTGGCCGCGAAACCATGTGGCCCGGGTTCGATTCCCGGTCGGGACAAGTTATCTGGTTGAGGTTTTTTCCGGAGTTTTCCCTCAACCCAATATGAGGAAATGCTGGGGTAACTTTCGGTGCTGGACCCCGGACTCATTTCACCGGCATTATCACCTTCAACTCATTCAGACGCTAAATAACCTAAGATCTTGATAAAGCGTCGTAAAATAACCTACTAAAAAAACACTGTGTATAATTAAACACAAATGCTTATAAAAGACAGAAGAATAAATGCTTTCCACATTCTTTTGACATTATCATTGTGTAATGTATATTTACTTTCAGAATGTACATATGTGTGTTTCCCCATACTACCGTACTCTATTCTAAACAGCAACGTTGTTACCTCAACACATCTCTACGTTTCGCTACCTGCAGCGAGTCAACAACCTATAGTATATGCACAGTAATGTTATTGTATCGGGTCCAAAGTCTCGAAGCCTGGTTATGATAAATAAAGTGAGGAGTTCACAGATAACGAAGAAGAGAAATTACGAATCATATAACATAATTGTTATGATGTTTTCCTCAGCCAACAATAATTATTTTAAAATGAAATGCTTTCATCAGCCCATGTCGAAGTAATAGTCTTGTGATAGTTTAGATCAGATTAGTAAAGTTCTCAATATATGATATTGCCAGCGCTTATTTCTTAATCAGTACTCTCACGGCAAAACAAACTTGTCAATGGCGTTGTTTTGGAGTCTGTACTAACACAGCCATCAAAGATTAGACGACTTACGACTTTCATTTTATAAGCTGGTATAGTCGGAGGCACCGATTTTGGCAGATGACCTCGATGACATTTCCAGTAGGCGAGCCAATATTGTTTGTGTAAGCTGCGAGAATGAGATGCGATAACATTCTGAGTCGTTCATATTTTCATAACAGCAGCTCATATCAATTATCCTTATTATGAAACACACCACGGTACAGTCCTACTCAAAGAATACCTTTAATAAATGTAAATTACTTCCGTTCGCAATGATTTTACAATACGTCTCCTACATTTTCTAAATTAAATTAATTCTTAATTAAAAGGAAAAAGCATTGCATTGCGCATATATATATATATATATATATATATATATATATATATATATATAATCCTAACCTTACCAGATCAATATACAAGATCTGTCCAGTAATAATCTAGGGATCATCTACTGGTGGTGCGACAATTAAAGTTAATAAAATTACGATTCTTCTTAAGAATCAAAATATAATTTGATTAATTGGGTAAAATTGCATGCTGCGGAAGTTAGATTTATATAAGAGTATAATAAATAGGATTGTAATGGATATTACAAGGGCAATAATTTCTTCACACGCACATTGTGAATAGAACAGAGAAGAAAGCATTTTAAAATATTCGAAATCATACAAAATATCGGAGAAACCAATTTTCCCTGCACAAATTGCACCAATTGAAAAACATAATTACTATTCACAATAAATACTGTACTTTATGGATTCTAAAAAGTTATTTATTAATCTAGAGGTATTGGTTGATGACTATACTCAATTCCAGCACAACATTCATTCAGAATATGTAGAAATTACACTTTGGATTTTACTTAATGTATAGGCCTACTATCAAAGGGTGTTACATACCCCCTTAAATACTGTACATGTGTTACCTGTGCGATATCCGATGTTTAATTTTTTAAAATATAATTCATAGTACTGAAACTGCCATATTGAATTCGCACAAATTGTATTATTCGTAATTTTCGTCTCGAAAACCGCTAAGATATCTAATTTAATTTTTCACCCATTTTTGTCCCAGTCCACCCCTTTAGGGACAAAGTCGGACTAAATAATACCTTATTCGTATTCTGTGATCGCAAAGATCCCCAGATATCGACTTTCATCGAGATCGGATGACATGAGATTTCTCACTCCCTTCTGCCTTAGGATATGGTATTTAAAAAATCTAAGAATGTTTAACCAATATTGTAGAGAGTAACCTTCATTTTAAATTTTACGTCTCTAGTTAAATATAGGTTAGTGAATTTTTAAAATCGTCGACTTCTTTCTCTCTCGTCTCTGCTCGGAAGTAAAAAAGCTGAACTTATTTCAAGGGAGTAGCCTACATGAAATTGAATTTTTTTACTTTCCTTATACATTTTAGAAACAATTCTGAGAGATGAGATGAATAGTCTAACCCAATTTTATGAGTGAATCTTTGTTTTAAATTTAAAGGCTGCACGTCTGCTGGTTAAAAAAAATAAATCGGTATAATTATTTTGATCATTACTGCCTCCCATTTTCCATCCCTTAATGTTCTTATTTCGTAAAACTCAGTCTTATCTATTGACTAAGGATTAACATATTTCCATCTACATATATATAACAGATTATATTTCCATTTCGTACAATATTCTGGTCACGAGACATAATCATATACTTTGTCTTTTTGGGATTTACTACCAAACCTATCGCTTTATTTGCTTCAAGTAAAATTTCCGTGTTTTCCCTAATCGTTTGTGGAGTTTTTCCTAACATATTCACGTCATCCGCATAGACAAAAAGCTGATGTAACCCGTTCCATTCCAAACCCTCTCTGTTATCCTGAACTTTCCTAATGGCATATTCTAGAGTGAAGTTAAAAAGTAAAGGTGATAGTGCATCTCCCTGCTTTAGCTCGCAGTGAATTGGAAAAGCATCAGATAGAAATTGGCCTATACGGACTCTGCTGTAAGTTTCATTGAGACACATTTAAATTAATCGAACAAGTTTCTTGGGAATCCCAAAGACACATATAGACTACTGTATTATTTGTTTAGTTTTTGGAGGTGTCTGTCCAGAGTGCACAAATGCTCGGGCGTGCATGTTTACTCTTATGTCCTACCCATTCCACTGCGACAGAGATAACAGCCGATCTTGCAGCGGGGAAAGAACTCGCTCTCCAGATCACAGTAAGAAAATCCATCTGCCAAAATCCCTGGCGCGACCTATAAGTGATGAGAATAGTGACGAATACATATATTATGAGGCTTTTGAGGTTGTAAGGAGCGAAGAAAGCAACTATCTGTAAGGCGGAAAAATTTTCTGGAAAAATATATAATGCCAAATTTTCCATCTCACGTCACTATTATTATGCTAATATACTTACATTAATAAACCTTACACCCGACAAATAGAATATCGTCGTTTCTCAGCTTCTGAACTACACTTTTAATTTCTTTCAGTATCGCTTCCAACTTGTCGATACTTGTCTCTAGTTTTCCAAATGAACTATATTCGAATTTAAATTCTAAGCTTAATATATATCATTTATTAATATTAATGTTAATTTATATTGACATCGAGCAAGGAAATTATTTCAGTGTAAAAACTTCACAATGTCCTACTGCATGTAATTAATTGGGAGTATAATATTTTCTTCAACATTTGTGCACCAATGGTCACAGTAAATAATAATGCTTGACGAACAATGAAAGAGTAGGGTCTATTGCTTTAAAATAATTAGTACCTACTACGTAAAATGAAATACTTGTTCGTTTCTTGTTGTTTCGAAACTACTGCAATATTTTTTTCTTCAAATACTATATAAAAATCATATTAATAAATTATGCTTTACAAACCAATACTTTGTGAATTATAACTGAGTAAGTCTAAAGTTTCTTGTATTACAATTGTCAGGTATAGACACTGATAATAACCGTGTTTTTTTTTCCTTCTGCTAAGTGTGTTTATAATGTCCAAATGCCTATTTAATCCAACCCTCGAAACGCAGAATAGATTATTGTACACCCCTCCAGCTAAGAGAGGGTAATAGCAACGCTCGAATGTTGCAGTCTGCACAGACCGGCGATCCGCGCACAAAACTGCACATTTAGGGTCGATTTCCAAAACAAGGTCTAAACTACGGCTATGGCTTTAAAACGCGTTTGGATTTATGAAACGAGGTCTTTTTCATTTTTCTGAGCCATGGCTCGAAACCATGGTGTGAAGCAGAGACCACGGCTGGGGTAGGTTTTTAATACCATGGGTTCATGTATACAGGATGGAGGTAGTAGATCAGCTGGATGATTATAAAAAAATTGTGTCGATGAGCATTAAATCCCCGGATTAGAGTGATTAGAAACAAAAATAATTCCTTGTAATTATATAACGACAATAATTGCAGACGAATATTTCGATTTTCGAAGGAATCAACACAAAATTTAGCAAGAATCTTAAATAAAAATCTGCAACGAAATGCAAAACGCGGCAGGTTGACAATTTTTTTTAAACTTTGTTGCTTTGAGGAAAATAAGATATAATATTTTATATTAATTATATATTTATGCCTATAAGACTATATAACTTAGTTCTTAGTCTTTACATTAGTTTTAGACATTTTATTTAATACTCGAAAATGATGTGGACCTAAAAGAAGATGAAGCAAACGTGATTTCGTCTTCGTATTTTAAGTTTTATGCTACTGGGGCTTTCCACATAGTAGGCCAGTTATATGTGAAAATACAACCATAGCCTACTACATTTTAGTTTCAATTGAAATATTAATCGAGTTAATACTTAGGTTATTAATTCCTTAGAACCGGGTTTTCAGGTGCTTAGTTAATGTTTGTAGTAAGTTATGAACAAATGATGAACTACAACATAAACGCTCGACTTGTGATAATTATTTGGTCAATATCATTCTGGTTCCTAAAAATCCGTTCCCTATTAAATAGTAATGCTAGTATTAAACGCACATAGCCTATATTCTGTAAATCAGTAAATACAACAATAACTTAGCTGAGAACAAAAGAATGTGACTTACTGCAATTCAATAAAAATATTAATCCTGATGTTCATTTCTTTCTAAGTTCCAGACTACCTATGCAACATAATGACTAGTTTCTTGTCAAATCGCACATTCTCAGTCAGAGTGGGTTGTACTCTCACTCCTCTGTTAGACCCATTAGTGCTGGCGTTCCACAAGGCTCTATCTTAGGTCCGATATTATTCAATGTATATACCTCGGACATTCCTGCAACACCAACTGCACAAATTGCTATGTATGCAGACGATACAGCTATTTATGCAACCCATCGCAACATTAACATAGCCTCAAATCACCTTCAGGAAGCCTTAAACATCATATGCCCTTGGATTGAAAATTGGCGCATCGCACTGAACTACAATAAATGCGAAGCAATGATATTTACTTTGTGTCGTCCTGCTAATCCTCCATGCATAAATCTTTCAACCAACGTGATACCGTGGAAACCAAAGGATGAAGCTGTAAAATATCTTGGAGTGCACTTAGATCGCCGTCTGTCATGGAAACATCACATCAACAACAAACTTAAATTGGCCTACTCAACACTCACTAAATTATATCCGCTCCTCAACAAGAAATCATCTCTAAAGCTACAAAATTGCATGCTACTTTACACATCTCTATTACGACCTCTACTACTTTATGCCTGTCCTGTCTGGGGAGGAGCTGCAATTAGTGAAATTAATCAAATCCAGTCATTTCAAAATAAAGTCCTCCGAATTTCACTCAATTCTCCTTGGTTTGTCCGTAACAGCCAACTACACAGAGAAACTGGTATTGACACAACCAAACAGTTTATTCATTCACAAGCTAAGAAGTTCTATGACAAGCTAGAAAATGTTCCAGGCGCCGTCCATTACTCTCTCGGAAAGAAGTCCACATTTCCCACCAGAATCAAGAGCCGACTTCCAATGGACCTCATATTATAATCAAAATTTATCATCACACCAACCTATGTAAACAATTATTTATTAACAATTATTTTTGTTCATTGAGGAGCCCAATCTAGGCTGCCCTCAATTCAGTGTCATATATTGTATTTATAATTTTTAGAAATGATCTGTATAGCGCTAAATGCGCTGAACGATCAATAAATTGTTTAAAAAAAAAATTCTTTCTAATATCGACTGTTCATCAGGAATAAAAATCGATTCTTAGCTGCGTTGCCATATATAAAACCCACGAACGTCGGTTTCTTCTCAAGCCGCGTCTCGACTTCGTTTTAGAAATCGCATAAGGATTCAGACCTCGATCGCGGTTTAAAACCCGAGGTTTCAAACCACGATTTCGTCCGTGTTTTAGAAATCGACCCTTAGAGTCTGATTTCTTGCATGCCTGGCCTAGGCTTCCTTAAATTGTGGTAATATCTTCAATAGGAGTGTCCAGTAAGAGTACGTATTCTCGTTCACCATAAAATCCGTTAAACTGATTCCACACACTGCCTGTATTTTTCGTTGTATTTTTTGGCTTCGAACTTCGAATAAGGAGATCAATTTCTACATTTGACGTATCACTAAACTGTTTTGAACTGCCCTCCATTTTTGTTTGCGCTTAATCGATTCTGGTTTGCTCAGCGATTTCCTGGAAAACGGAGTTGACAACAGTAAGAAAACAAATGCACGTGAGGTGATAAAACGAAAATAGTAACAAACAAGCGATAAAATTCCAGCGATATACAGCTATCATTAGTTCAAATTCAAGATTGCTTTACATTTCATTTGTACAAAGTAGATGACGTCACTAAGTGAAAGAGTCATATCAACATTTTATTTCCTCTACTGATAGCTTACAAGGAAAATGGCTCACACTAATTTGGGATCAGTAGCATAGAATATGGATAGAGATAACTTTGAAAATTTATGATGACTGAAAAGGTTAAGTAATAACAGGTTTAGGATGATTATATACTGATAATTATAAAACTATATTTAATGTATGTACATATTATCATAAGTAAAGAAATGGGTCTGGAAGTAAGTCTCGAAAAAAAAAGGGTGAATGATTATATGCCTCGTGGCCAGATAGTACGAAATAGAAATATAAAAATTGGAAAATTATCCTTTGAAAAGGTGAAAAATTTCAAATACCTTGGAGCAGCAGTAACAAATACAAATGATACTCGTGAGAAAATTAAACGCAGAATAAATATGAGAAATTCCTGCTATTATTCGATTGAGAAGCTTTTATCTTCTAGTTTGCTTTCAAAAAACTCAAAATTGGAATTTATAAAACAGTTCTATTACCGGTTGTTCTATATTGTTGTGAAACTTGGACTCTCACTTTTAGAGAGAAACAGAGGCTAAGGGTGTACGTGAATAAGGTGTTTAGGAAAGAGGGGCTAAGAGGGGTGAAGTTACAGGAGAATAGAGAAAGTTACACAACGCAAAACTGAACGCATTGTATTCTTCGCCTAGAATAATTCAGACGTTTGAGAAGGACAAGGCATGTAGCACGTATGTGTGAATTCAGAAATGCATACACAGTGTTTAGTTGAAAGACCTGAGGGAAAAATACCTTCGGGGAGGCCGAGCTGTAGATAGGAGAATGATATTTAAATGGATTTGAGGAAGGTGGGATATTATGGTGGAGACTGGATTCATCTTGTTTTGGATAGGGACCGATGACGGGCTTATGTGAGGTCGGCAATGAACCTCCGGTTTCTTTAAAAGTCATTTGTAACTAAGTACATATCGTACATAAATCTTCTTCTTCACCAATTTCGGACTTATACATTTTGCTGTTTCTTCCTAAAAATACTAGTGTTTATAATTTATTTCCTGTCCGCCGAGTTAACTCTGTGGTAGTGTGTCTGCCTTCAGTCTAGCCGGCCCAGTTTAGATACCCGGCGAGGTCAGAAATTTTCATGTAAAATTTCTACCTCGGGACTAGGAGAGATGGCGATGTACAACTTCTAATAATTAAATTGTGCACCAATATGCCTGGGTTAAATCCCAAATCTTTCCGCAGTGTATAAGAGAAGGCATATGTCACTGTTGATAGTGATTCGTCTGTCGGAAGGGGACGTTAAGTCTGTCGGTCCCCTTGATGTTATTCGACAGGAGTAAACTATATGCCGGTACCGGGTTCCCCCTCTCCCTTCCTCACCTTCATCATTAGGGCCCGGATTTCGATGACTTTGCATCTTTTTTCTAATGATGCTAGGACAATGCTCTATGGAAGATAAATGTAGCTCATATCATCTTCAGTGAAATTAAACCAATTCGATGGGTCATTTTTTATGCATTTTTGGACACTTTTCTCTGATATGGCATTTTTTACGGATTATTACTTTCTATTAGTCATATTTTAAGAACAAATCCGGGTTTTTTTCATTTTTAGCGTTTTCGATTGCATTATTGATTAGTAAAATTATGTTTCTGAAGCACGAAATCTATGAATTCTTGGAAATCTGTTGCATTGTGGCCTCCCCTATTCACGTTCTGTCAAACATTTGGACTCGTCCAACTAACTGGTCATGTCTATTTTAAGACAGACTTTGTCCTCTAAAGGAATGTGGGGGTGAAATTACCTGCTTGAGGTTTGCACTGACATGGGTTCTTGTGTACTGGTTACAATTCAGTCATTCACAGAGCGGAAGGTAATCGTTTAGAGGTACTGAAGTAATATTTCTCTTTTGCCATGCCGAAATTAAAAACAAGCAATTCCGCGAAATTAAAACAGTTTGTATCGGAGTATGGCGACACTGTATTTTCTAGTGATGGTACTATATTGTACTGTAAAATTTGTGAAGTGAATTTTTCAGCAGAGAAGAGATTCACTGTGGACCAACATGTGAACAGAGAGAAACATAAACGCGGTTTTGAAGCAGGAGAAAGAAAAAAACAACAGATGCTTCTCGGGCAGTGCACTAGTGCAAACTCGGCGAAGAGCTGTGTCAAGCTTTTGTCTCGGCAAACATCCCATTCCACAAACTCAATAATAATGTCTTCCGAGATCTCCATGTATAAGTCCTTATTAGTTGATAATCGACGGTCCTTCAAATTTGAAAACTTGCAAAAGGTGTTTGTAAGTTATTGTAATGCAGTGTTGAGTGATAAAGTGTAAGTGATATTGCCATATTGCGCAAGGAGGTCGACAAATAAAGGTAATTTTTAAGTCATTCTTTTTCATTTTTAGGTCATTTTTAATTGATTTTAAGGTCATTTTTTAGTATTTTTAGGTCATAAAAATCCGGGCCCTATTCATCATCATCCTCACCCATTCCCTACACTACATTTACACGAACACTTAACATACACTCACCTAGTACACGACATAACTCTTCACATATACACATCATGCATAACGTGGCCCGCCCAAATGGTGTGCAACTTGAAAATGGTTCGCATTCTGCCATCTATCCGCAGTATGCGGAACCGGAATCACGCAAAGTGAAGTGGATAGGCATTAGAGACACACACACATAATTTATGTCCGCCTTTTACGTGAATATATAGTAGTGGCAAAAAAAAAAAAAAAAACCGTCCGACCCTTGTAGCTGATTTCAGAGTCACAGATTCAAATTTTGCTAGTCACAAAACACATTCATCTTGTATAATTAATTGTAACAATGAAATTTATTGCATTTGTTCGATTCTTACCGTCTTTTGTTTCCTTCAGTGCCTCAAACTTACAGACGAAACAATTTTGAGAGTTTTATTTTCATCTGGCATCAATATTACATTTCTACCTGTATTCGACAAAGATAACTGCGTATTTTTACATTAAATAGCAGTACATACCTCTGGCTTCACTATCCATATTGAAATTACCACAGTTTGACACAATACAAAGCACAGGATTCTTTTGTATCAGCTACAAGGTCGGTCCGGTTTTTTTGCCACTATTGTACACCTCTTCTAGTTTTCGGGTTGTAATGTAATATTTTCTTTTAGTTTCTTATGTAGCCGAAATAGGCTTTGAACTTTTCTTTATATACACGTATTTTACCATTCAATGAATAAATACTTAGTTCTTCTCGAATGTCTTTCTTTTTATCTGATCTCTTATTAGAGTAGAAACGTTCAGTTGATGGTATTTTATTCTCATCTATTTTTGTGTTTTCCAAAGACATAAAAAGCAGCCTTGGCGATTGTTTAGTCAAATCGGAATTTAGCTTCTTTACGTTACTTTCTTCGTAATATTATATTTATTTGTTCACAAATGACTTTGAACTGCTGAGTTTATTCTGTATTCTTTTCGTAATAATCTACTTCAGATCGTCGTACAGACGCTTAAAATGACACGCTTATTCAATCATTTCATTAGCAATAAAAGTTTCTGAAGTACTCAAATACTCTAAACCTGTTCGCATTAACCTTTTCAAAGTCATCATAATATTTTCAAAGTTATCTCTACCTACCCCAGACTGGTGTGAGCTACTTCCTGTTAAGATACCAGTAGAGGAAAAGAAATTTTTTATTTGATAAATTTATCGGTAACTCTCTTCATGGTTATTTCTGGAACAAGGAAAAGTTTCGACTTATAAATTTTAATATATAGAGCTATTTAAAATTATACTGTATCGGGAATGTATAATGATCAAAGAAACTGTTACATATTATTTAATTGAAAACTTATGAAGAAGTAAGCAAATTTATTTTTGTGTTAAAAATGCATATTTCTTCACAAGTTTACAACAAACTATACTAGTTGTCTTATAAAGCGACGAAACAGGAAGTATCACTATAGGCGAGGGTTGAGTGCCGGTTAAAAGGGTAGCTTATGCAGCGTTGTCACATTGAATGAGAACGTAACGTTTCACTGGAGTGTACTGTATAATGCAAAAAATTCGTCTGCTAGCGACAAACTCGCAACACAATGCCAACCGTGAGCGATGCGATGTTCTCTTGTTCGATGAGACAATGTTGTCAGACTTACAGCGCCAAGCCACGTGCGTTACATGTAGTTGCTTTCGTGTGCTGTATCATTGCCGCTGTTATTGCGACTGTAAAAGTGTAAATCGTCTTTCTGGGACTTCTAAAGTATTTGTGCGACATAACTTTGTTCTAAGACTGTACCCTGTAGATTGTATTGTACTAGATTTTTAAAACACACGTTTTTCTTTTTCATAATTTGAAATAAAGGGTGACTTTTTGTGAAAGCGGTGTGTTTAAACAAAAAAAAATTAACTCACTTTTTCAAACAAAAACAATAATTTTGTATACATGTGTTTTTTGTAGTACGTACTATATTGCAGGTTATGTTGTAGTAGATTTTCAAAACGCATATAAAATTTGATAAAAGAAAATTATTTTTTGTGAAAAATTCTCCTTTTTCGCTTAACCGTCTTTCCGATTATCCGTCAAGGCTTCGGTCCCGTGACTGATGGTTAATCGAGGTTCTACTGTATATAACAATATGTGAAGTACTGCCACTTGCTTTTAGAGCTTCAGTCCATTGGTAACTGTGGTGATTCTGAAATGTTCACAGAAATAAATGAAAAGTTATAGTTAATCATAGCCTATATCATTACGCACGGGCAAATCCTGTTAGACTGACCGATTTCACAGAGCTTCACAGGTCCTACTGCACGAATATTGAGAGTGCACTGTACATACCTGATGCATGGCGCAGCAGTGAACAAACGTAACGCTACCCCATTCGCCACGTAGCGTCGCGGACTCTAGTACAGTAGAGCGTCTCGTTTAGGCACAGTAAAAACGTAAACAAAGTGCAGGTAACGCATGGGGGGAGGACGAGCCGTACGATAAACACGAGGGATGGACAAGGACTTAGTTACAACATTTATGACGGAGCATTAATTGAAATTATATTTTCCAAAAACAAAAGAATACAAATTGCATAACGTTATCATATACACATTTTAACAAACAAGCAATTGTAACGTTGAAATAATTCAATATACTCGTAACAAATCAAATTTTGCTATTTATATTATGTTGCTTTCAAGCAGTATTTTTTACGGTAATGAATTTTATTCTCTGTAAGACTAACATATCACCATCTTCTGTGGCTGAACTAACAAAACTACAGTATATTGGTCTGAAGTGACAACACTATTTTCTAAACATAATTACATAATTTAAAAAATCTGAAAGTTAGAATTTATAAAACAGTTATATTACCGGTTCTTCTGTATGATTGTGAAACTTGGACTCTCACTTTGAGAGAGGAACATATGTTAAGGGTGTTTGAGAATAAGGTGCTTAGGAAAATATTTGGGGCTAAGAGGGATGAAGTTACAGGAGAATGGAGAAAGTTCACAACACAGGACTGCACGCATTGTATTCTTCACCTGACATAATTAGGGACATTAAATCCAGACGTTTGAGATGGGCAGGGCATGTAGCACGTATGGACGAATCCAGAAATGCATTTAGAGTGCTAGTTGGGAGGCCGGAGGGAAAAAGACTTTGGGGAGGCCGAGACGTAGATGGGAAGATAATATTAAAATGGATTTTAAGAAGATGGGTTAGGATGATAGAGAATGGATTAATCTTGCTCAGGATAGAGACCAATGGCGGGCGTATGTGAGGGCGGCAATGAACCTCCGGGTTCCTTAAAAGCCACTAAGTAAGTAAGTAATTACAGTAATGTAGTTTTGTTAATATTCGGCCACAAAAGACGGTGATATTATGTTAGTCGTACAGAGAATGAAAATCATGAGCGTAAAAAATGCTGCTTGAAAGCAACATCATATAAGTATCAAAATTTGTTTTGTTATATTGAATTAGTTCAACGTTACAATTGCTTGTTCGTTAAAATTTGTATGTGATAACGTTATGCAATTTGTGTTCTTTTGTTTTGTGTGTTTTTGGAAAATATAATTTCAATTAATGCTCCGCCATAAATGTTGTAATTAAAATCTTGTGCATCCCTAGTGTTTATCGTACGGCTCGTCCTCCCCACACACGTTAACTGCACTTTGTTTACGTTTTTACTGGGGCGGAGGTAAACTACACACACTTTTCAGGTATATTTTTTTCCATGCCTTTGCTATAGACTTGTGGTATGTAATCTGCACACGCAACAAAACCTAGGTCGTATGTAAATTACACACAGCATGACTCGAGTTATTTTTTTTAATAAATGACATATAAATCGAACGCAATGTTACGACTGACAAGCACAATTGACTTAAGCAGCTTGTAGTAGAAAGAGAGACTTACTGTACGAGTTAGACTGTCTTGGACGGATAGTTACGCAGCAGTTCAAGATAAAGTATTGACCCTTGAACACAGTTGTTTACAAGTGTTATCCATGCTGCAATAAACGTTGTATGGAGTGAGGCCAATATCATTGGATGTAGATTCCACCCAAGTCAATTTTGGCTTCGTCAGAATAAAAAAAATATGCTTTCATAATAGTACATTATGCAACGAGCCTATAATGAAGGTAATTAAGAAGTGAGTATGGATATTTACGAAACGAGCGCAAGCGAGTTTCATAATTTTCATACGAGCTTCTTAATTACCATTATAGGCGAGTTTCATACGACTTTTTATGCTCGACCATATTTCCAACTTGAAATTACCAGTATTCAGATGCATACATTTTATTTGTAGGTATCTGACAAGATCGGAAGTGACCTTGTTCTAGGTCGTGAATTGTAAGATGTGCGCAGACACGAAAGTATTGATTTTTTCCGAGGAACAATAATGTCATTGACCTTGACGTAGTCCCGTTAAACTTGATAATATTATAATATTATAACCTTGATTATTGAATTCGACATTGAAAAACGAGATGACAAATTGAATTTATTTGAATGTTATTTACAATTAACGCTAATTATTATAGTAACAGAACATAACCTTCTGCGACAGTATTGGATTTCCAGCCTCCGTGACTTTTCGCTAATTCTCTTTCGATTGCATATCCGAGAATAATAACGGTACAAAGCTGACTTGTCATTGGATGAACACATGTAAGCTGAGTTATCATTGGCTGAAGACCTGTACTTTAATGAGTAGGTGTACTTTAATGACATGCATTAAAGGACTGCTACCGGGTGTATAATTAGTACATTTCGGCATGGTCGAGCATAAAGAAATATAAAAGTGCAAATCAAGATTTCAGGTATAACTCCCTGTAAAGTTGATTTGAATAATTTCGAGGGAAAAATTGTTCCGGAGCCGGGTATCGAACCCGGGACCTTTGGTTTAACGTACCAACGCTCTACCACTGAGCTACTCGGGAACTCTAACCGACACCGATCCAATTTTTCCCTCTATATCCACAGACCTCAAAGTGGGCTGACAACCGTCAAGCAACCAACTTCGAGTGCACACTAACTCCGTGTGACTTAAATTGTGGCTTTCTGTTAACGAACAGTGACGTGTATTATGCAAATCAAGATTTCAGGTATAACTCCCTGTAAAGTTGATTTGAATAATTTCGAGGGAAAAATTGTTCCGGAGCCGGGTATCGAACCCGGGACCTTTGGTTTAACGTACCAACGCTCTACCACTGAGCTACTCGGGAACTCTAACCGACACCGATCCAATTTTCAATATTATTCAAATATAAAAGTGATTCTGAAATAGGCAGATGGTTAAAACTTGTATCCAGTCTACTATTTTTAAACCCACATGAGATTTCCGACTATTTTGTATCTGATTTAGTGGTCATTAAGCCACAAGATGAAAGACTAGATAACTTTTGTGACTAGTAGACAGCTATGTAGACGATGACGCTACCTTTCCTCCTTCAATCTGAGCAGCTGAAACAGAAAGCTTGCAGCGTACAACTAATTAATGCCTGTACGTATTTTCATAGTAGATTCAACAAGACATTTTACTCTGCTCATGCAGATATTTATACTTTTACAAATAGGTTAATTGAATTTCAAATATACACATACGTGAACATTCAGGGGATATCTACTGTTGCAAAAATTAAAAATAATTGCTCCTTAAGGAGAAAAGAAACTATGGAGAGAAATATAAAAGGTTTTAATGAGGGCCATAGCCTATATCCCGAATAGAATTCATTAAGCGAGCAGTCCACGCCTGTGGAATAACGGTTAGCACGTCTAGCCGCGAATCCAGGTGGCCCGGGTTCGATTCCCGGTCGGGACAAGTTACCTGGTTGAGGTTTTTCCGGGGTTTTCCCTCAACCCAATATGAGCAAATGCTGGGTAACTTTCGGTGTTGGACCCCGGACTCATTTCACCGGCATTATCACCTTCATCTCATTCAGACGCTAAATAACCAAAGCTGTTGATAAAGTGTCGTAAAATAACCTACTAAAATGAAATTAAGCGAGCAAAATACCACCTACCAATATAAATTATTGGTTAATACGTTACTATTGTAATAGTGAATATGTTCAAAGTAAATATATGCCATTGTAGCTCTGTGCGCAATTTACATCCTGCTTTTATTACCTGGGTTGTTTGAGTGTGGAGATTACATATCCAAAATCGGTGTGTGCAAATTACATGTGTGTAAATCACCTTCTTTTAGGTCATATACCTGAAACGTGTGTGCAGTTTACCGCCCCCGTTTTTACTGTGCCTAAACGGGACGCTCTACTGTAATAATGTTTGTCCAATAGAAGTTTAGTAATCTATGGTTAAGACAGCAATGCCACAGTCTAGTATATACAGTCACGAAGCTCAATACGTAGTAAATATACATCCATAGATAGTTGCTGACCATTAGGTTCACTACTATCGGCTCATTACAGACGATGCGAAATAGTACCGGCGTAGTCTATTGTTCCTAGTACCCTCAAAACTCAAGCTTCGTGACTGTATATACTAGATTGTGGTAATGCTACACTCCAGTTCTGAATAATACAGGCACATAATTTTATTTTTACTAACATTTTTAATATTAACCTGGCTATACCTTTAGAGAACCGGAAACACCGTTCGCTACCCCCTTCCACGACTGGAGTTCGATGATACTGGCGTAAAACACAAACATCACTTTATTAGGTACAGGAGGGAAGAAAAGTACTTCATCCATTTACGTAAACCAGGAAATATCGCGATTTTGAGTTCGATAATTTTCATTAGATTTTTGTTTAATCAAAATGCAGTACAGTATTAAGAATAAGTGTTTTTACTCACGAACTGAGTTATCCATGCGGACGTATTCATTATGCAGTGTGTATTATATTGTCTACAGCACATTAGCGTACAATATAGAGAATGAAGTTAGACTGAAAAATAATCATAATATGGATATTTAAACACATTTGTTAAAATGGTGGCCGTTCATTTCGATACAGGCTGCAGTTTTTTGTGCATATTATCGCACTATAGACTATAGCATCTAATTCCAATTGCCAGTTTCGTCCTTCGTACTAGTAAGTCATGTTGAAATAATTCTGTACCTACTCTATAAAAGAGTACCTTACGTACTGTAAATTCAATCTTCACTTCTGCTCGACCCGCACAGATAAAATTACTCAGGCATGCTATCTACTGTCCGTCCAAGTGATTATGCCGCAGGATCATAGAAAGGGGGGGGGGAAATCACGTGACAGTTAATTACTTAACGAGGTCCTTTTATTTAAGTTATTTCAAACAGTTGTATAATATTACGTAGACGTCCAATTCATAACAGAAATTAATGTTTTCAGAAAAGAGCTAAGACAGCCCAATTTTTACAGAGGGGCGTGCAGAAGCAGGTGGGGGAAATCGGGATGCGACGTAGGCAAACGGACGACAGTACCTGTGCGAAAATATGATTCAATATTGAAAGCTCTCGTCACTGGAAAACGCGAATATATTTCTGGAATGTACTATACTCACTAACTCAGTGCTGTTTATTATATGCGGCCTTGATTCTTTGTGGAGGACAGTTGAACTTCATTAGGAGGAGGGGTGGGAGTGAAGTACATTCAAAAACTCAGGTACAATAAAAATTGAAGTAAAAATAAAATGATGTCCCTGTACAAATTTTATAACTTCAATATAAATTTTTCTTGACACTAAACTATGTTTATTATAAAATTTCTTACAATAAGATGTTGAATTAACAAAACATTTTAATGAGAATAACGACACAATAAATCACGAAGAAGGAAATTTCAAGAAAATTATGTCAAGAGGCAAACACGCTTCTCCACAATTCTTCTCTGAGCAATCGGTAGGAACTGTACACTTCTCTCCGATGTAACAAAAAGAACCTCCATGACACGACTTGAAACATGATCCTTCATAACATATAGAATGGCTCTTCACCTCGTTCACAGATGTCAGCAGTTGCAGCAGAAGTATTGTAGCACAGACCGACCGAATCATTTCTTCTAGTTCTGCCTTCAGCTTCGTGAATGTAGTAAACAGGTCTGAGCTGCCGAACTTATAAACGTGAATGCTTCTCTTTATCGCAATGGGATTTCACTTATGGTAGATAAGATCTGACGTAACATAACTTTTTAGAAAACAATTTCATTGTTCATACAACAATTTTTGACACAGCGTGACACTTGGAAATTTCCTTACCTGACACAATGCAAGGTGTAGAAGAAGGCTGGAATCTCTCTTTACGGATCTGATGTTTATTGGCTCTCTTATGATCTGCGATTCTGAATAGACAATTCTTCCGCTGTTTTCGTATATTTAATTATTTTTCTTCTTTTATTATATTACTAGCCGTACCCGTGCGCTCCGCTGCACCCGTTAGAAATAAATATAATTACATAATTAAAATAGGACATTTGATCCAGGGAACATTCGTGTTTGATAGAAGGATAAATCATTTAATATGTTACTTAATTTAAATTGTATTAAAAAATTAAAATGCGATCACTTTGATCCAGAGACCACTCATTTGGTCATAAAAATTATTTTAGGAAATACAGGAAACGAATGTACGGAATAGCCTATCAAGTTTTCTGTGCATAAGAAGCTATTTTAATCTTACCTGTCCTCGATTCACTCAGACGTTACTGTAATAACATTATAGAATTATGTCCATCTAGAGAAACTACACTTTCCAATGGTGAATTAATAATTAATTATACAAATCGGTTAATTTAGCTTCCGATATTACTTCATACAAACACAGAAACATTCTCTGTAGGCTATGTTTCATAGCTTTAGATTGTTGTTGTCCAAAACCCCTTATAGACGAAGTCATTTGTTTTTTATTTCATTACACCGTCTTAGATGGCGTTATTGTAATTTTGAAACTCATTTATCTCATTAAATATTAGTCCTATCAAAATTTTGCATAGAATAAAACTTATCGGAAATTATTTTTAAAGAAACTTTTGTTATGGAATATTTTTCATGAAAATTAATAATAAGGGAGATATTTCGATTTATTTAATTCAAGCCACCTTATAACCTCCATTTTAAATAAAATATTTTGAATGTCATATAGCCTAAATTCTAAGTTACAACGAACTTAATTTATATTCCAATTTTCATATAAATGGGTTCAGCCATTATCGCGTGAAAAGGCAACAAACATCCAGAGAGACAGACAGACATACAAACAAAATTTCAAAAAAGCGATTTTCGGTTTCAGGGCGGTTAATTATATATGTAAGGACCAATTACTTTTGGAAAATCAAAAATTACCAGAAAAATTTCGGCTGCGGATTTCTTATTAATAGGCTATAGATGTCATGATGCAATTAATCTCTTTGATTAGGGAGAGAATTCATATGACCTAAAAAACAGTCAAATATGCATGTAAGTATGCATTTAAAAACCACGACATATACACTAAAAATTTACTATTATTGATGGTTTTTCTGTTATACATAAGAATATTGAAACACCATCAGTTGCTAAAATTGCGTGTCCTTCAACCCACTGCTGAAGCAATACTCTTCAAGCTTCAAGCACATTTTTCTTTATGCATCGTTGATAAAACTAATTCAACATTAATAATTTCCTTACAGCTAAGCTGTTCTAAAATACAATGCACTCTACACACTGTTTAAGTTTCTAAGACATGTCTCACTTACTTACAAATGGCTTTTAAGGAACCCGGAGGTTCATTGCCGCCCTCACATAAGCCCGCCATTGGTCCCTATCCTGTGCAAGATTAATCCAGTCTATCATCATATCCCACCTCCCTCAAATCCATTTTAATATTATCCTCCCACCTACGTCTCGGCTTCTCCAAAGATCTTTTTCCATCCGGCCTCCCAACTAACACTCTATAAGCATTTCTGGATTCGCCCGTACGTGCCACATGTCCTACCCATCTCAAAAGTCTGGATTTAATGTTCCTAATTATGTCAGGTGAAGAATATAATACGTGCAGTTCTGCGTTGTGTAACTTTCTTCATTGTTCTGTAACTTCATCCCGCTTAGCCCCAAATATTTTCCTAAGAACCTTGTTCTCAAACAGCCTTAACCTCTGTTCCTCTCTCAAAGTGAGAGTCCAAGTTTCACAACCATACAAAACAACCGGTAATATAACTGTTTTATAAATTCTAACTTCCAGATTTTTTGACAGCAGACTAGATGACAAAAGCTTCTCAACCGAATAATAACAGGCATTTCCCATATTTATTCTGCGTTTAATTTCCTCCCGAGTGTCATTTATATTCGTTACTGTTGCTACAAGATATCTGAATTTCTCCACCTCTTCGAAGGATAAATCTCCAATTTTTATATTCGATTTCGTACAATATTCTGATCACAGGACATAATCATATACTTTGCGTTTTCGGGATTTACTTCCAAACCAATCGCTTTACTTGCTTCAAATAAAATTTCCGTGTTTTCCCTAATCGTTTGTGGATTTTCTGCTAAAATCTAAGACCTGTCACTATAATAAAATGAAATAGGTGTTCTGATTTACCACGTTGGTACGTAAAAACAGAAAATTACATTTTCGTGCCTATATTAGTGTTGACAGATGGCGAAATGAGAAACGTTGAATAAAGGACGCGTTCACTGCATCGTATCGCACTCATCTGACGAATCGCAAGGAACGGAGAACAATCATCTATACTAATAATAAATCTGTAGCCGAAATTTTTCTGGTAATTTTCGATTTTCCAAAAATAATTGGTCCTAACATATATAATTAATCACCCTGAAACCGAAAATCGCTTTTTCGAAATTTTTGTTTGTATGTCTGTCTGTCTGTCTGTCTGTCTGTCTGTCTGTATGTCTGTTACCTTTTCACGCGATAATGGCTGAACGGATTTCGATGAAAATTGGAATATAAATTAACTTCGTTGTAACTTAGATTTTAGGCTATATGGCATTGGAAATACATTATTTAAAAGGGGGGTTTATAAGGGGACCTGAATTAAATAAATCGAAATATCTCGCTTATTATTGATTTTTGTGAAAAATGTTACATAACAAAAGTTTCTTTAAAAATAATTTCCGATACGTTTTATTCTTTTAAAAATTTTGATAGGACTGATATTTAATGAGATAAATGAGTTTTAAAATTAAAATAACTGCCATCTAAGGCGGTGTAATGAATTAAAAAACAAATGACTTCGTCTATAAGGGGTTTTGGACAACAACAATCCAAAGCTATGAAAGATAGCCTACAGATAATGTTTCTGTATTAAATGAAGTAATATCGGAAGCTAAATTAACCGATTTGTATAATTAATTATTAATTCACCATTGGAAAGTGTAGTTTCTCTAGATGGACATAATGCTATAATGTTATTACAGTAACTTCTGAGTGAATCGAGGGCAGGTAAGATTAAAATAGCTTCTTATGCACAGAAAACTTGATAGGCTATTCTGTACATTCGTTTCCTGTATTTCCTAAAATAATTTTTATGACCAAATGAGTGGTCTCTGGATCAAAATGATCGCATTTTAATTTTTTAATATAATTTAAATTAAGTAACATTAATAAACGATTTATCCTTATATCAAACATGAATGTTCCCTGGATCAAATGTACTATTTTAATTATGTAATTACTTTATATTTATTTCTAACGGGTGCAGCGGAGCGCACGGGTACGGCTAGTGACTTAATAAATTTATATAATCTAGAATTAATTTTGTAACAGTCTTCCAACTTTAACATTTAGAAATGATATTCATTTTTATCACACAAGAGAAGGAAATGATTTTAATATAACTTATAGACTTGCAAAATCGCAAACATTTTTTTTTTCAAATGTCACTGAAGGTTGCAAATAAATTTCAATCACTTACTTACTTACTTACTTACTTACAAATGGCTTTTAAGGAACCCGAAGGTTCATTGCCGCCCTCACATAAGCCCGCCAGCGGTCCCTATCCTGTGCAAGATTAATCCAGTCTCTATCATCATACCCCACCTCCCTCAAATCCATTTTAATATTATCCTCCCATCTACGTCTCGGCCTCCCTAAAGGTCTTTTTCCCTCCGGTCTCCCAACTAACACTCTATATGCATTTCTGGATTCGCCCATACGTGCTACATGCCCTGCCCATCTCAAACGTCTGGATTTAATGTTCCTAATTATGTCAGGTGAAGAATACAATGCGTGCAGTTCTGTGTTGTGTAACTTTCTCCATTCTCCTGTAACTTCATCCCGCTTAGCCCCAAATATTTTCCTTAGCACCTTATTCTCAAACACCCTGAACCTATGTTCCTCTCTCAGAGTGAGAGTCCAAGTTTCACAACCATACAGAAGAACCGGTAATATAACTGTTTTATAAATTCTAACTTTCAGATTTTTCGACAGCAGACTGGATGATAAGAGCTTCTCAACCGAATAATAACACGCATTTCCCATATTTATTCTGCGTTTAATTTCCTCCCGAGTGTCATTTATATTTGTTACTGTTGCATATTTTTAATTTAAGCAGAGCTGGTCTCAAATTGTACACCTATAGTTGGTTAATTTTAAATCCTTTTTATAACCTTGACCGATTTTTTTTATTACAATCTCTTTGTAATTGTTGTTGTTATTGTTTTCTAATGCCAGGCGTTTGACAATAAAGTTATTTGTAATTGTTCCATTTTAACTGACCTTGTCTATACATATTATTTTTAGACATGTAATTTAAACTATGAAACTATATAATTGTTAAGTAGCCGCGTTCACTACGTCGTATCTCACGCGTCGGCTATGAGTAAATCCGTCCACGATTCTCGGAGAAGCAACTTTTCCGATGTGTGCTATCATGGCCTTCTTTAATAAATCAATTATTGTAATTGCTCAACTGTTAATATTACGTTATGCCATGTTCAGTGTCGGGCCAAAATGGAACTTCCGCTTGTAGAAAACTAAGAGGAATTATATAATAATTTGAGGCATTCTGATTACAGTAATCAAGTCGTTCCTTACATATATTATGTAAGTTAACCAATACCTCTTTCGTTTCTTTTCCTTCTATTATTAAGCATGAAGCAATTACAATTTCTTCTTCGCTATCACTCACAATTAATAGGTCTAACCTCAAAATTCCTCTGTTTTCAATGTCAATATCGTACGCCATACAGTAGGCCTATGTTTTAAACCAAACACCTAATAGGGAATCCGATGAGTCGATGAAATAGAGCCGTTACAGTGAACGCACTCCACTTAAAATATATGTTGCGTGTGACGGTATGGCGTAATTGCGCCCCGAAGAAATCAGGTAGCAAAAGGGACATGACATAGTTGCGCCCCGAAGAAATCAGGTAGCAGAATGGACATGGCATAGTTGCGCCCCGATGGGCATAGTACACACGAAAGTGATTGTCATAATATAAACAAATTACTTACAAATATTACAGTGATAGCTGCATTGAAATCAGATAGGGCTAGCATATTATCAATTTTACTATTTAAAATAACACTTTTTTATCGCTCACACACAATAAATGAGCTGTATTTTTTGTTTGTACATTGATATCTTAACCCTACAGTACAGAGTTTCGAAAATTGAATCTTAGAACCATTGTGAATTATTAAATCTTTACCCTTTTCACTAAACTTAACATTCATTTTAAATTAACCTCACTATACGCCACAGACGGTGTGAAAATCACTAATAAAATGTCAAGACTGCTAAGGTCCCATATTCCAACGGCTCACTCATTTGAATATGTCAGTTAATAAAGTACTGCCAACTTCATGGTGTTCTTTTTAACGGTAGGCTATCGATAATCACTGCATAAACAGTAGAAAAACAGTTAATAAAATACTGCCAACTTCATGGTGTTCATTTTAACAGTATCGATAATGAATATTAAATCGCATAAGAAATCAGTAAGGTTGGTTGATTACGAGGCTCGAGTTTCCGTAGTATCTTTTTCTCTATCTATTTCATCGGGGCGCAACTATGCCATGCCCTTTTCTCTACCTGATGGGAACGGGGCGCAACTACGCCCACAAAACAGGGACACTTTTTTATCTGCTGCATTTTATCTGACCGTGGGGCTCAACTATGCCCTGCCCGAGTGTGATGTAGTGAACGCGTACATTTAGTCTCCGAGTAGTTCAGGTAGTTATTTTTAGATGAAAACCTGTCTAACTAGAACTGCATCAGTATAAACTTTCAGTCCCGGATCCACCACTCCTAACAATGTGTTATACGTTTACATGTATATGAACGAGGATGTTCTCATACTTTCAGCTGTCAGCGTCATAAGCAGACGTGTATGCTTTTGTGCAAGGTTAAAACTATCGCGCAAATTAGTCTTATCATTAAATTTGCACGCAATGAACAATACTGTAGCTTTCAATATAATCAATAACTTACATTAACAGTAAACATGCACTTAAAAGTTTTAGCAGGAAACAAATGTCATGACTGCACCACACAATAGTCAAATATCCGTCTCTAACAGGCAAGTTCACAATATTCGACTCGTCCAGTATCTACAGTACCTGTAACACACGTTACTGGGAAGTTTTGATTACTATTGGGCCAGGCAGCTTTAATGTGTTCAGAATATACAGTACAAAATACAATTGGTTTATATTGCTACCTAATCAAGCTTTGATTAATAACAAAGACGCAGTTATTAGCCTGTTGCCACATAAACATCCAAATGAAGGAAATAAATTATGATTAGTTTTAGTAGGTGATCATTTTATATGTGGAACGTAAACAGCAGCGCTGTGATCTTATCACAGTCTACTATATACAGTCGCGAAGCTCAATATGTAGTAAAAATGCAAACATGGATAGTTGCCCACCACTAGGATCGCTACTATCGCCTCATCATCGCAGATCTCTCTCCTAGCAGACGACAAAATGTTACACTTTCGTTGTCGTGTTCTTTTGGAAAAATTAACACCTTCCTTCCATTATTGAAATATTAACTGCATAAAGTTAATTTATTATTTTAATGAAGTATATTAAATTCCACCATAAACTCGAAGATACCTGCAAGAAATAAGTTAATATAATTTTTGTTTGTGCAAAACGAACTGAAATTTACTATAATAGCTTCACTGATTCAAGATTATAGCGATAATTAACTATGAAACCAATAAATATTAATTTTCATTTCCCTTTACAACAATAATAATGGAAATATGAATTAATGGAGTAACTTACGTGTACCGGTACTTGTAGTGTAGGCTTACGTAGTTAAAGTGGGATGAGGTTAAGAAATAATAATCACACCAGAATTGGAAATAAAACGTGATCAATAAATTTTATTTTAACAGACTTTTTCTACGTCTCTAGTAAAGCAACAAATAAAAATAACAACAAAATTAACAGCTATAATTAAAAACACATCCTTTGAAGAAAAAAGTAGGCCTAAGCAATAATAATCCCACCAGAATTGAAAATAAAACGTGATCAATAAATTTCATTAAAACAAACTTAATTTTTCTACGTCTTTACTAAATAACACATAAAAATAATAACAAAATTAATAGCTACAATTAAAAATATATCCTCTGACAAAAAAAGTAGACCTAACCTTTATTTCTCTGGAAATTTAGCAGCCTAAGTGACAGAACTTTAACCGGTATCTAATGTCCTTTCGGTTAGACTGAAAAGTTTCATTGTGAAATTTAAGGATATAATGTATTCTAACAGTCACAAAGAACTTCAAATTAACAGTTTTGTTTCTGCACAGCATTCTTGTGGAAACCCAGGAACCTTTCTGAATCTTTCGGAAATCGGAAAAAGGATAACTCTGGCCTCTTTCTCTTACTGTTGCTACAATTTATAGCACTACAAACTTCTCCTCCTTGTCCCATATTATTATTCCAATTATTATATTTTAGCCATTAACATTTTCATTATAACCAATAACGAACATTTCACAAGCATCAATGTGAAATACGCAACGAGCTAGCACTCTATAGAAATGCGACACAGTCCAAAGTCGACCATGGATAGTCTATTGTTTCTAGTTGCTAACCGCTTGGAGCGCTTTATCACGAGATTTGCAAAAAAAACACCTTAAGCTTCGCGACTGTATATAGTAGACTGTGATCTTATGTTGTTACTCTGTGGGAAAGAGAAGTACATAGTCTATGACTAGAATAAGAGAACGATCGTACTGCACAGGTGACGTAACAACGGTGCGCTGTGTATTAGCACAAGCAACTGCCGTTTTATAAACAGAATGGTCGGGTAATACCTGGAGTGCATTATAGAAGCGAAAGTTGATAAGCTGAAAAACCAAAAACTGTCGTTTAGACACTGCGGGAATATGGATCTAGCGTAGAATGTATAAAAAAAATAAAAAAAAAAAAATCAGCTGGAGAGAGAAATTTTCAAATACTGAAGTTTCAAACAGAGTAAATGAAAATTGAACATTAATTAAGAATTTTGAAAAAAGAAAATTAAAATTAATTGACCATGCAATATGATATAACACAATTTTAGTTAATGTATTGAAAGTGAAAACACTTGACAAGAAAACAAGAGGTGGACCGAGAAGAAAATACTATATAAACATGTTCAGTATAACGAAGTGTAAAAGTATAAAGAAAATTAAAATAACAGCGAAGAAGAGTGTGTGTTAAAGTTTTATGTTTTATTTAACGACGCTCGCAACTGCAGAGGTTATATCAGCGTCGCCGGATGTGCCTGAATTTTGTCCCGCAGGAGTTCTTTTACATGCCAGTAAATCTACTGACGAGCCTGTCGCATTTAAGCACACTTAAATGTCATCGACCTGGCTCAGGATCGAACCCGCAATCCTCGCGAAGAAGAAGAAGAAGAAGAAGAAGAAGAAGAAGAATAAACACAGTTGAAGGGACAAGGAGAACCCTGTAGGCTGTAGAATTTGTTGGTCGACCAATTGGTTGAGTCATTTATCGATCGACTGGTGATTTGACGTATTTGTATTGGTAAAAAAATAACATTAACATGATATAGTTCGTGAAACAATTATATTTGTTAAATAGCTTTAAAAAATAAGAAAAGAATCGAAGACGAAGAGAAAGAGAGCAAGAAATTAAGCAGTATTAAACAAAGAGGGACGAAGATGAAATAAAAATAAAGATGGAAAAGAAAATAAAAAACAATAAGAAAAATAGGGATTCAACAGAAAGCTTACTTTCAATTGTTACTAACTTTTCGGAATAAACACGAATACAAAATGATGCAGAAAATAACGGTTTATCAATAATTTGTGACTTACTTTAAACCGATCAGTATCTAATGTACAATGTTTCATTATTTCTCTTTCATCTGACGACGAAGATACATGTAGTATTTTACTACAGGTACGTAAAAATTAAACCTCTCGCAGTATTACACATACGTCGGTAGTAATTTAATCCGAAAAGCATGTTCTAGAAAGTAACTTCCTCTTTAATGTAATAACGAAGCATGTAAGTGGAAAGTTCCATTGAACTGAATCTGTACACTTAAAGACGTCTATACATCATGCTCATTTCCTATCGCTAAAATCTCATAACGTTTATATGCATCATGTACAATGCAAGCTCTGTAACATTGAAATTACCTTAAAAATATCAAAAAGATTAACCTTTACACGAGTAAAACGTTGAATATTAATGCATATGTTCAGGAAAAGACGCACTACCTTTGATGTTTTGATGCAGTCTGTCTTCATAAAACGGATGGCCTTCAGTCACCAGCCCTCTAGTTTCGACGCACTTCACCTTTACCGCACAGAAACACTCGAGTTACTAACCCCCGATATCCAGCCTTATAGCCATTTACCCAGCATTCACTGCGAATCTGCCGCAATGACTTCATTTCGTTTTATATTAAAATTGAATCGGTCATTGCAGAAAGGGGATAAGTCATAAAATCTTACTTTTGAGATAATCAATAAAAACTGTTTTCTTCTTCCAATACTGGAGTAATCATTATAAATATTTTTTCTTACTTTGTTTATGAATAGTGAAGTGTAATACATCATGTTAGACATCTGACATCTCAAACACTTTTGTTTAAAGTTGTTTAATCGAACCATGACTTATCCCCTTTCTGCAAGGAATTTTTAAATATAAAAGAAAAAATATATAATTTACAATTTTGGGCTAATGTAATATTTGATATCAAACTAAATGTTAATAATTACGATGATACCGATGTTTTTGTGTGTAATTACTACATTACTGTCACCATTTACATAATTATTTTTGCATTTTAATCATTATTCCTACTACAGAAATGTACCATTATGTGATTTTATATCACAGTTTTAAATCAAAACTCTACTTTTAAACTAATACTTAAAAACTGCATATAGGACAGCACAATAAGAATACACTAAAGTACTACATTAAATAATTTGTTTCAATTGTTATAGAGTGTATTGTTAGACGTTGGAAGCCACGTCATTTGTAGATTCCTTGTCACAAGGTGGCCAGTTCAGGATCTCTTCGTAAAAGAAAGTGTGTTCCAATGGAATGTATTGCCTCACTTTCGATACGTCTCCAAGTTTTTTTTCGTATTAATGGGAATTTTCCATTTGTATGCTTTTGTGTAGGCATTACTATGCGTCCAGAACCTGGTTTTTTCATACATAATCTGTGTTTCCTCATTTCACTACCAATGAACAAACTGGCAGTCACACATCCTGGACCATCTTTAGAGTAAACAAATTCACTGAATTGTGCTGAAGAAAACATATTCTTATCTTTCCCTTTCTTCCTCAGTGTGTCTAATGAGCAGGTGGTTTTCTTGTAATGTTCTGGCCACCAGTATTTAAAATTCAAAATATCATCAGTAGTAACTGATTCTACAGAAAATCTGTTGTTTGTGTTTGCCTGGTGGATCATGGTATTGTATTGGTCTGGCACATATACCCTGTCTGTCTTCCTTAGTTTGCGCTTCACTACACCAAAGTTGCGGTCACAGGGAAGAAATGAATGGCCTCGTTGTGGAAAATAATGAATGATTTTGTTAAATCTCCCCATTTGGGTCAGTGCAAGCAACAATCGAATTAAGGTATGATTTTTATTTTGCCCTCCACAGTTATCAGAGAAAATATACAATTCCTTGACTGAAGAAGGGACATTATTTTCAATGTAGTTCAGAAGGAACACACTTCATTTGAAGATTTGTGGCCTATGCCTACATGATAGGATAGAAGTTCGCCGTATGGTCTCTGAAATTGTGAATGTTGAAAATTGAGGACCCAAAATTGCGTCTAAACAAACAATGAGTAGTTTCTTACCCACATTGTTCTCCTGTCGTACGGGCTGCTGCAGACTTCCCAATGAAATTGATGTTCCAATGCCTTCAGTTTATTTTCTTATTTACATTTCTGCGGTAGTTAATTTCATTGCGTTTACGTTTACCACTAATAACACAGTTTTCTTCCCCTGGGTCACTTACTACTTCTAGCTTATCTGTCATTTTCCTTATCAGCTGATGGGCGCGTAACGTATTAGATCCGCGGCACTCAGTTGCGTCACGTCGTCAGTCAGTGCAGAAAGAAGGTAAGTCGCTGACTTGTCCCCTTTCTGCAATGACTGCGCTGCTTATGGTACTCTGCTTTGCTTTGAGAATGAGTAAATTTGTCCCATTTCTGTATGGAAATGTGTGTCTAGGTCTGGAGAAAGCAATGGCACTCTTAACTCATTTTCGCGTTTTTCATGACTTATCCCCTTTCTGCAATGACCGATTCAATTATGAGACAGAATCTTACGAACTGAAAATCTGATATTCTTCTCTTTTATACTATAGATATTGTAGCAGAATGAAATGATATTGGGAAGATTCTTCGTAATATGTGTAATAGTTCAGGTGCTAAGAATGAAAACAAGAAAGGCAGGATCGTAGGAAGAAAGAAAGAAAGAAAGAAAGAAAGAAAGAAAGAAAGAAAGAAAGAAAGAAAGAAAGAAAGAAAGAAAGAAACTTATAACTTTTAACTTACAACGTATTTATTTAATACTTTACACTTGAGCTACATTAGGCATTGCAGCCCGAAAGAGCAGAAG
The DNA here is from genome assembly GCF_040183065.1 of Periplaneta americana. Lineage (NCBI taxonomy): Eukaryota > Metazoa > Arthropoda > Insecta > Blattodea > Blattidae > Periplaneta > Periplaneta americana. Next base: position 160,928,084 of record NC_091122.1, on the reverse strand, counting down.
AAAGAAAGAAAGAAAGAAAGAAAGAAAGAAAGAAAGAAAGAAAGAAAGAAAGAAAGAAAGAAAGACGGAAGGAACGAGGGAAGGAAAGAATGAATAAAGAATAATGTTGCTAACCCGCTATAGGCCTAAAACAGTACAGAAATTGCTAATTTTATTTTTATCTACAATATTCTCACTATAGGTTTTGATTTATCTAGGGAAAATCAAAACTTGAATGGGATTTGATTATTACACGATTAGAAGAAAGTATATAAAGATTACAAGAAATAAAATACTCTAATATAACAAAATATTAATTTACTTACTAAACTGTCTTGAAGATGTATTATTGTACCATCTCATCATTACAAATATTACGCTAGATGACAGTAGTGTGTTATGATGAGCCGTTCTCTTGTTATCAGTTATGCCAACTATACAATCTTCATTGAACTTTATGAACGATTACTAGTCAAGAAGACTTTGTTGATTCAATTTCATTTTTATTAAAACAGTTACATTCCACTTTAATTATCAATATATATTAAACAATCTCTGATACGTGACTATCCATAATTTCATACAGCAGAAGCTAAAATATAACTTAAATAATATAGACAACGTAAATGATAGAAAAAAAATTAATTAAGGATGATGAAATAAACACGAATCGTTTTACAAGGTACAATTATTGAAAGTATAATGTTGGTAAACAAAGAAACAAATGCTAGAGAGGTGTTAAAGCAAATACTAGGGAGGTCATAAAAATAAATGCTAGGGAGGTGATAAAATTGTAGGACAAGCAGCCATGACTGGTTGAAACACGTCGTTCCGTATCTTTTTATTGGTCAAAAGTAGTATGACGTAGTAAAAGTGTAATAGTAATGTAAAACAGAGTATTTTGCCATTGTGAGGGTTAAAAGCAGTTGAATCTCTTAAGGAAAAAAGCAAAATTTATCAATTTTACCAGCTATCCTCACACAGGAATACATCAGCTCTAATGGAAGAACCGCTATATAAACGACACTGATAAAGAATTAATCCCTGTGATAGCTGACTGGACTAGGCCATTGCAGGCAAATATTACTCGTTTTATTCACAAGGGTATGTAAAAACAGCCCAGCGCGAGTTTCTCTACCTCCCGTCTCTAACAAGCTGGAGAGTGACTGACAGGGTTGCCAGATTGGGCTACTCCGAAGCTTTGTGACTAATTTTTACTTCAGGTGATTTGCGAATTTTTGAAATGCTAGAAATTTTGTCGAACGAAATTTGGGCGGATGAAAACTCCTAGTCATTTTTTTTAATCTTGCCATTTTCTTTCGTACTTTTCTAACGGTCTTACTAATAAAAACTCTATATACAGACGTTTAACTGTCTTATACTTATACAATGAGTAGCTCGTTTATAAGTCGTGTGTAAATTCCTTACTAATAATCACTACATACGTCGTGTATAAGAGTATAACTGTTACACAGCTACGTCATAGTTTCGTCATTACTTCGTTACGAAAGGCAATAGAATATCTGAGGTTCTCTACTGGATCCGGTAGAGCGCTCTAGTGTGGCGTGGTGTGGCGTGTTAAATATCGATAGTACAACTGGCTCTAATCGATTACCACACTACATTTTGGTCAAAGAGTACAAGCTACAGCAATATTATTATAATAATTCTATGATCTTTGGTTTGTTTTTCTGTGGTTACAAGGTAAAAATCATCATAAAATGACAGTCGATACGAACAGCTGTTAAAGGGGCGGCCATTTTTTCCCTATATACAACGCTTAAACAAGGGGTTTCGTGTATATAACTACTGCAAAGCAATTCCCATTGTATAGTTACAGCCTGTTTATACGTCCATAGCTTATTCACGGTTTATTAGTAACGTTTTTTGTCTCAACTCTGCACAAGTCTCGTATAAAAACTATACACGGTTTATTAGTAAGACTGTAAATGTACAGGGACATCATTTTATTTTGGCTAACATTTCTAATATTAACCTGGCTATACCTTTGGCTTAAAGGTTGTGAACCGGAAACACCGTTTGCTGCCCCCTTCCACTGGAGTTCGATGATACTGGCGTAAGCTAAACACAAATCACTTTACTAGGTATAGGAGGGATGAAAAATAGTTCATCCATTTACGTAAAGTAGGAAATATCGCGATTTTGAGTTTGATAATTTTCATTAGGTTTTTCTTTAATCAAAATACAGTAAAATATTAACCATAAGTGTTTTTACTCTCGAACTGAGCTGTCCGTTCGGACGTATTCATTATGCAGTGCATATTATACTGTCTACAGCACATTAGCGTACAATATAGAGAATGAAGTTCAATTGAAAAATAATCATAATATGGATATTTAAACACATATTTGAAAATGATGGCCGTTCATTTCTATACAGGTTTCAGTTCTTTTTTTGCATATTATCGCACTATATACTATTGTACCTTATTCCAATGACCAGTTTCGTCTTTCTTATTACTAACTCATGTTGAAATAATTGTGCATCTACTCTATAAAAGAGTACCTTACATACTGTATATTCAATCTTCATTTCTGCCCGATCCGAAAGGATAAAATTATTCAGACATGCTATTTATTGTCCGTTCAAGTGGTTTTGTCGAGGGTCGTACAAAGGAGGGAAATCACGTGACAGTTAATTACTTAACGAGGCCTTTTTATTTAAGTTATTTTAAACAGTTGTATAATATAACGTAGACCTCCAATTCCTAACAGAAATTAATGTTTTCAGAAAAGAGCTAAGACAGCCCAGCCACAGAGGGACGGGCAGAAGTGGGTGGGGGAAACCGGGATGCGACGTAGGCAAACGGACGACAGTACCTGTGCGAGAATATGATACAATATTGAAAGCGAACATATTTCTGGAACGTATTATACTCACTAACTCAGTACTGTTTGTGTTTACTAAAACTGTAAGGCGACTTTGACTGTATGCGCTTAGTTCTGTGTGGAGAACGGTTGGAAGTCCACTAGTAGAGGGGGTGGGAGTGAAGTACATTCAAAAACTCAGGTACAATAAAAATTGAAGTAAAAATAAAATGATGTCCGTGTATTTAGCATGATATGGATCTTTTATCCCTGAATCAATTATTTCTTCTAATAACTTATACGATAATTGAAACCGACGTGAGTCACCATCTATGTTTACCATAGTGTTACGCCTTCACGTGTATCCGAAGGGCTTTCTCATTCCCATTCCGTCACTTCTCTGAGGAAACTCCAATGTATAGTCTAGACGCAGTGCAAGTTGCAACTTACGTTCAATTGACATAATTATTTCGTGAGTTTTGGCAAGGAAAGTTTTTTGTAGTTGAATAGCCTTTTTTCTGTATTGTTCGCTGTCAGTATGAATGTTATTTACAGCAATAGTAAGCTAGGTCTACTTATTGTCCGCCCCTGTATAGTAACGGTTAGCATGTCTGACCGTGAAACTAGTGGGTCCGGGTTCAAATCCTGGTTGGGACAAGTTAACTGGTTCATGTTTTTCAAGGGTTTCCCCTCAACCCATTAAGAGCAAAATTATAGGTAGCTTTCGGCGCTGGACCCTGGAATCATTTCGCTCGCATTATCACTTTCATCTCACTCAGACGTTAGATAATCATCGCAGTTGATAAAGCGTCGTAAAATAAATCAATTGAAATATTATTTTTGTGTGTTTAATTATTTATACAAGATAAGATGAGTCCATTATTGCCTCTTTTATACTGCGTATTGCAATATTTCTTTCTGCGACATTATGAATACTTTGTACAATTGCAATGAGAGAGTGGGAAAAGTACAGTAACAAATAAGGGCACAAAAAAGCGGATTTGAAAGTAACGTGTAGGATTCATCAAAATACAAACAAATTTAGCTTCTTTCATCTCCAAATTTAAACTATAAAATGTATTGCCAATTGTTAAGTCATTAACAAAATTTGAAATTCAGTTGGCGGTTTTGTGGCCAGCCATACCGCGATAAAATCAGTTGATAATTTAAGTTAACTTATTGATTTAAATTGTCCAATTGTAGGAATGTACACCTACAATCTCATAAAACAAAGTGCACTGCAATAATTACGACTGTCATAGCCACTAATATGCTAAAGGAGCAAGTAGTCTATAAGATTTGAAAGAAGTACCATTTTCATGAATTATTATTAACGAATCGATAGATGTATTACACATCTTCGCAGTATATCTGTTGTAGGTATTATAATTAACAGGATTTTTATCTCTCATTAAAGTAGAAAATAGTGAAATTAAAATATTGGATTTTTTCTTTCCTCTAAAAGGCGACTTTTAAAGAAATAATTGAGAGTTTCTGTGAAAACAATCTGGCAACCTTGGGGGCTGATCAGGCAATTTGTTTCTTTGCTGAACAAGGGTGACCTCGAGCTCCAATGCATATCGCAAAACGTAAATCAACAAGAGAATTGAACCCTGAATGGATTGCTATATTGTATTTTAAAGACTACAAATGGAGAAATGCATAATGCGCTATGTAACCTATAAAAATAAACGTCATGTTCAGAAAATATAATATGTAGGAAACGGCATTACACTCTGTTCCATGTAAATAAATACAAAAATATTGTTGGCGAATTCACAAACGGAAAAAAGGAAATTAATCAGAGGCAGGAAGAGCTGGCAAAAATCTCAATTGGATTGACTCGCCAATTGAAAGTAATCGAGCTAGGCCTATTAACTGGCGTTACAGGAAACTCTTTCCCTCACGAGATTTCATTGGCTGTTGTTTTTATTCTCAACGTGGTAGCCATCGTGTGGTTGATAAGAACACAATAAAATACTGCATGTGTTTGAAGATAATTACTCGTAATTTGAAATGTTTCGGTGAGTCACGTTTCACCTTGTTAGTGTAATTATCACTTTCTGATAGTTACATTTTCATAGTTTTCCTCGTTCTGTCAACTATACTTCCCACAATAGAAGCATTTAGAATTAGTATTAGAGAAAACGAAAGAAGTAGCCCTATCTACTTGAAGAAATTTTAAGCCATATTATCTCATGTTTAAAATGCTTAATAAATTGTGCTTTGATCCGATGTCGGTGTTCAGATTACAATTCTAATATGAGTCCGTATTAAATTATTTATTTACTTACCGCCCATGGTATTGGGTTCTTTTCCGTTGTCATGTGCTATTCTGAATTCTCTCAGCTGTGTTGCTATGCCATATTGAGCACACGACATACAATGGTAACAAAATAAACTCTGAATGACACTGGACACCAGCTGGAAAATTCACCTAAATTTCTCTCCGGCATCTTTCTCAGCAAATCGAAATTCCCTACACTTCCACTATTAAATTACGTAAAGTTGTTGTTGTTGTTGTTGTTGTTGTTGTTATCTAATGCCGGGCTTTGACAACGAAGCCATTAGCGTTCTTGCTCTCCAATATTTCTCTGTGGTGGATCCATCAGGTAGAACTTCATAGGTTTGTAGATGATCTTCAGTAATTTCTTCTTTTTTGTTGCATAGAGGGCAATTTGAATTTTTGTAAATTTCTATTTTATTCAAGTGTTTGGCCAAATAATCTTGTTCTGTAAGCAGTCTGAATTTTGCTACTGCAGATTTACGTGGGATTTCTGGAATAATTTCTGGTTTTTTTATTAAATTGCTCCATTTTTTATCTTTGGCTTTGGTACATAATGCTTGGTTTTGCTAATTAATCTAATGGCAAATTACGTAAAGTAAAACCAGCAAATAGGGATTATGAAGAATGGACACTTCGCGTCGGTACCTTTGATGTAGCCGGAATGATTTCAATGACCTTCAAGCCAGCTAGAGCGTGAGATTCTGCTTTCTGCGTAGAGTTGGCGCTGACATCACACCAGCTAGCAGTCGACACAGCGGAAATATAACACATATAATTAATACATTAATACATCTAGGTACATTATGTACTCAAATAAAATAAATTGGATCCATAAAATAATAAATCTGTCATTAACTGTAATGTCTAGACTCTAGAGTTCCTTTATAATGAGAGTTGAGACGTTGACCCCAAAAACTATTAAAATATGTAATGATTTAATAGCACTGAAAATGGAAAAACAAAACTCTTATGAGAAGTAAAACCATATACCTATATTATATACAAATATTAAAGGAATTTGATACATAATTTTATAATGTATTATATTATATCTGAAATATAAAAAATTATTATTACAACTAGTTCGTCACTGTGAAATAAGGAAAAGCTGTTAACTTAAATTTATTTGAAGCAAAGCGTTACTGGATTATGCAATAAGGTAGGCGATGTTTGAATCCTGTGTCTCAACTCTATTCTCAATTATGATCTTAGCCTATGCTCGATTACACTAACCTCTAGCGCTTGAAAATAGAACTAAACGCTGGCGCACAGAGAAACAAAACACTGGAAAATTCGCTCAGTGTTCATTCTTTATAATCCCTATTCGCTGGTAAAACCGTATAAAATTACTGTTGTGTAAAAACTTAAACCTGGTGATGCAGTTCTTTGGAGTAGATTTTGAGTAAAGCACATGACGAAGAAATTGATCTTATTATCTCATTTTGTTTTCGAATCTTGGTTCCACTTACATGGCTATGTTAATATGCAAGGAATGTATGGAAAATTAAGGTATATAGTTCCAGCACATTCTTGCATTACATACGTGAGTGCGTAAGTTTTTCATCATCATCGTCCTTGCAGGTATTAGGCCTAGAGCCCTGTTACGGTCTCCGTCCATCTTTTCAGGGGGCGTCCCAAAGATCGTCTTCCATGTGGTATATAGCGGAGAATTTGTCTTCGGAGTCTGGAACGGTCCATCCTATTGACATGGTTAAGCCATTTTTGTCTATAGTGGTTGAGATGTTTATAAATAGGTGTAATGTTCAATTCTTTTGTAATTAGTTCATTCTTTTGTGGTCAAGCAAGCTGTACCCGGCAGTTCTCCTTAGAAATCTCATTTCCGCAATTGTTAGGCGTGAAACATCTGAGTTTCGGAGAGTCCAGGCCTCACTACCATACATGAGGACAGGTCTTGCTAGAACTTCAAATGCTTTTAACCTGGTATGTTTTTGGGTTTTCGTGGTTGTGAAAACCTGGTTGATGGTTCTTAAGGCTCCATTAAAATGTTGAATATTTTCAGATATATCAGTAACAGGCAAATATGTCAAATTATAACCTAAATATTTAAACGAGTTTACCTGTTCTAACGTATGGGTTCCAATGCAAATTTTACTCCTAACTGGCTGTTTACCTTGGAACGCCATAATTTTTGTTTTATTTGGGGAAATTTTCATATTGAAATTTTGTGCTATTATATTCAGAAGTAATTATATTGAGTATTGCAGCTCGTCTTCATTTGTAGCAAAAAGTTTTTAAAAATCGAAATAAGTGGTATTTTGGTTTATATACACTCTAGTGCCGGAAGTATAATCGCGAAATCTTATTTCCGACAGGAAGCATACTCTCCGTGACCCATGACCCCATGCCTCCGTCACGTTCTATAGATAAACCATTCACTTGAAATTAAAGTATTATGTTATTATTTGTGTAACATGGATTTTATGTGAAAATAAAAAATAAAAGCTAGATATCGGACCTTATTGTATTATGCCGGAGGTGTACTGTGGTATACGCCCAATCATAAGACATTACAGCACGTGTTTTAGTTGACATGTTTCATTGTTGAATATAATGGACAAATAACAGATGCAAAATATAATATATTATATTTATCACTTCAGATGGGAAAATAATTTCTTATAATAATTTAGTGTAATAAATATTTATTTAAATATAAATATCTCATACAGGAACATGGTACACTGACAACTAAACACTGGAAGTCGTAATAGTAGTTGTATCGATGCCATTGGTGACTTTGTTGTCAGTATTACTGTTGGCTTCTTTTTTGTTGGTGTCGGGTTCTTTGGTAGTGCTCTGGCTATTGTTGACTTTATCCTTACCATTATTTTCTTCGTCTTTGCTGTTTCCATTATCATTCTTGGTGTTTTCGTTGTTTTCGTCACAGTTATTGGAATCTTTATTGGGCTTTTCATTACCATTAGAATTGTTGGTGTTGTTTTCTTGATCATTGCTGGCATCTTTTTTGCCGTTTTCATTACCACTGTTGGTGCCGTTCTTTTCATTACCTTTATCGACATCTTTGTTGCTGATTGCACTGCCTTTGTCGATGTCGTTTTCGTTACCGTTGTTGGAAATTATTTTGCTGTTTTCATTACCACTGTTGGTGCCGTTCTTTTCATTACCTTTATCGACATCTTTGTTGCTGTTTGCATTGTCTTTGTTGATGTCGTTTTCGTTACCGTTGTTGGCAATTATTTTGCTGTTTTCATTACCACTGTTGGTGTCGTTCATTTTATTACCGTTTTCGACATCTTTGTTGCTGTTTCCACTGCTATTACTGATGTCGTTTTCATTACCCTTGTTAGAATCTTTCATTCTATTACTGTTATCTTTGTTGGCGTTGGCGTTACCCTTGTTACCATTGTTGGCCTCGCTGTTGCTCATGTCGTTGCCGTTGTTGACGTCACTGTTGCTCATGTTGCTGCTACTGGTGTCACTAATGTTCATGTTACTGCTGTTATTTGTGTCCTCGCTTCTATTTTCGTCGTTGGTGTTGTTGAAATCGTTATTCTCAAGGTCATTGTTATTGTTGCTGGAATCGTCAGGACTGTCGTTTACAACGTCATTTTCTTTGTTTGAGTTGTCATCGATTTTGTCGGGGTTGTTCTTTACGGCATTGCTAGTTTTTAATTTTGAAGGGTAAGGATATACTTCGTCCAGAGCCATATATATTCTCACGTCTTCTGTAAGTCTATTGAAGGCGTCAGCAACTGCCTTGTTGAAAGCTGGCCCCAGGAAAGAGAAGAGTTCGCGCCAGTTCCTCGAGAGAAAATTGTTTGCTTCTCCCTCTGTTAACAAATCAAGTACAAATTAATTTAGTTTCACTTACGTATAACTTGCTATTCTAGAGCATAGTTTATCACTTCATTGAAAATAAATCACTTTAAAAAGTAGTAACTTCATGCAGTTGCATGTTTTACGTATAAACCCAATATTTTCGTAGAATGTGTATTTCTCAAAATGGGATTACGTACATTAAAATTTCTTTTGATTTTTGGAATACTGTATAGGCGTAATACCATCCGCAGGCTGCACACCGCAAGTATCGCAACGCTTGCTCGTTTCTCAGAGCTACAGGAAAGACGTAGAAATAGCGAGAATATGATGCGCGCACAAGTGCCTTCCTCCTTAGTCCGTCCTAGGCGCACACGCTTCTGTTATGTGTTGTTTGAAGCTCTGGTCCGAGAGCTACACCAACGACTATTTAACGTTACACAGAGCAGTATTAACAGCGGGAATGTGCTGTGCAATGTAATTGTATGAGCGGAATGCATGTATTAGCTCCTGCTGTATTATTAATTCTTAAACACTAATTTGAAGTAATGCAATGAGTTCGGAATTGTGTGTTATTGAAACCTTATTATTAAATCCATTTTCCCGAAGGACTATTCAAGAGAAGACAGACATTATAGAGAATATGTGCGCTCGTTCAGTGCAGCTCAATACAACAATATGCATTGGTTGGCAAGGTCGAAAAAACCTAAATAAACTGTTTTGTTGGCCATGTTTGTTATATCATATCGAACTTCTACATCCCATAAGCGAATATGATCCACGACTCATAATGATTTCATAATTATAAAATAAATTATTTGTGGGTCTGATTATTTTATTAATTATGAATTATTGGGAAAAACGTAATACGGCGAACGCAAAGCTCCGCCCACGTCCCCTTTCCACTTTTCCCCTACAAGCTCACCACACACCCTAGCGGGAAAGAGTGGAAATAGGGGTTTAGGGTGGGGTGATATCTAGTGTAGGAAAGTGGAACAAAAAGAGTAACGACATCTACGAAGCAAAATAGGAACTTCGTCCTGTCAGTCTCTCTCTCTCTCTCTCTCTCTCTCTCTCTCTCTCTCTCCAGCCTCTCCTTCTCTGTTCCTTGCTTCATGTCTCTCTCTCTCTCTCTTTTTTTTCTTACGACTTCGCAGAAGGGGAGATTCGATCCGAGAAAGTTCGTAAATAAACCTAAACGCACGCTTTTTGTTCACGCTTTAGACCTCTCGGCTACCGAGGCGAGTTGGGGGTAGAAGGGAAAATGAATCTATTTATGTTTAAGGGAACTGCCATAACGTATTGTAGAAGGGGACAATGACCGAATAGCGTGGGTAGAAACTGGTGGGCTTGTGAATGTCGCTTGGTAGGGGTTGACTACGGGGGTGGCATAAGTCTAATGCGTATTACAATGTGGTAGGCAAACCACATTACATTGTGTTGTGTTGTGTCAGTACATGTTGTGGACAGTTGTCTAATGCGTATTGTCTAATGCGTATTGTCTAATGCGTATTGCATTGTGGTTGTGGACAGTTGTCTAACGCGTATTGTCTAATGCGTATTACAATGTGGTAGGCAGTGATCCATCGAAGCGGGACAGATAGTAGAGAGAGACAGTAGAGAGAGAGAGCATGCGAGCGAGTTGCCGGGCGGGGCGGGTGGGGATAACTTCCCCTACTGGCGTTCGCCGTAATACGTTTTTGCCGAATTATTATATCCTCCCATCTTCTTCTTTGAATAAGAGAGCAAGCCTAACTTTCGTGACTAACATTCGCCCCTGTGAAATAGTAAACATGGATCTTTGCCGATCATGGTTTTTAAGTTCGAATAAAACCAACTTTATTTTGCATAAGTGCATATTTTGAGGGTTTTCCCTTTTAAATGCATATAATATATTTTTATTTTGCATATTTAAATGCATAAATGAACATCTTTTCTTGTTTTGTCAGATTTATTATATAATTTCAAATTTGTCTGTGATAAAAATAAGAATAATTTCCAAGAAATATAAAAATTATGTCAGAAATAAAACCAATAATTAGTTAATTACTGTTGAGAGCATGACATTGCTGCGACAATGGATAGGCCTACTTCTCCCTAGTGTATAAGTGTTAAAGTTCCATTTTAACATAAGGATAGCTGTGTGTACATACAGTATTAGCAGTGTAAGTGTTGTGAGGTTTTTAGAAGCCAGGGAGAAAATGTCTGTAAGTTTACTGTTCATTTCTGGAAAATATACTCTAGAGAGTCTAACGATTTTTTTTTTTATTTTCTCATATAGTAATTTAATATGAACGTTTAGCTTTATATCTATGAAATAAATTTAAAGATATCTGTAAAGTTACCAAGTTTATGCATTAAAATGTCCTGCCATGCTAACACAGTAGGCCCTACTAGTCAGCAATCTGCAAGATATCACAAATTTTGTGAATACTGTATTTTTCAAAACTGCCACAATTTTTAGATAATTGTATAAAATTTTGCGTGACCATTTTTCTTAGTAAGATCAGCAACTACAGCTCAATCTTTATTCCATACTAGCCGTACCCGTGCGCTCCGCTGCACCCGTTAGAAATAAATATAAAGTAAATACATAATTAAAATAGGACATTTGATCCAGGGAACATTCGTGTTTGATAGAAGGATAAATCGTTTAATATTTTACTTAATTTAAATTGCATCCAAATAATTAAAATGCGATCATTTTGGTCCAGAGACGCTCATTTGGTGCAATGACAATTCCTTTAACATGTTTCTTAATTTTTATTACATGCAACCATAGTTTAATGAAGATTGACATCATTTAGATTTAATGTGTATACTTTATATTACTTGTTATAGGTTTCCATTGAATTATGGTAATAACTTAATTTTAACCCTTGTTTTCTACGTATTCAGTAAATGGCGCTTGGCCCACTATGGTCCTGAACCCTTCAAATAACTTAAATTATATTATATAACATATTATATTATATTATATTATATTATATTATATTATATTATATTATATTATATTATATTATATTATATTATATTATATTATATATTACATCAGAAGTTACTGTAATAACATTATAGCATTATGTCCATCTAGAGAAACTACACTTTCCAATGGTGAAATAATAATTAATTATACAAATCGGTTAATTTAGCTTCCGATATTACTCAATACAAACACAGAAATATTCTCTGTAGGCTATGTTTCATAGTTTTCTATTGTTGCTGGCCAAGGCCCCTTATAAACGAAGTCATTTGTTTTTTAATTCATTACACGGCCTTAGATGGCAGTTATTTTAATTTTAAAACTCATTTATCTCATTAAATATCAGTCCTATCAAACTTTTTAAAGGAATAAAACTTATTGCAAATTATGTTTCAAGAAACGTTTGTTATGTAACATTTTTCATAAAAATCAATAATAAGCGAGATATTTCGATTTATTTAATTCAGGCCCCCTTATAACCCCTCTTTAAATAATGTATTTTGAATGTCATATAGCCTAAAATCTAAGTTAGAACGAACTTAATTTACATTCCAATTTTCATCGAAATCCGTTCAGCCATTATCGCGTGAAAAGGTAACAAACATTCAGACAGACAGACAGACAGACATACAAACAAAAATTTCAAAAGAGCGATTTTCGGTTTCAGGGTGGTTAATTATATATGTTAGGACCAATTAGTTTTGGAAAATCGAAAATTACCAGAAAAATTTCGGCTACAGATTTATTATTAGTATAGATTAACAGAAAAATCGCTACTATCGCCTCATTAGAGACAATGCGAAATAGTACCGGCACAGTCTATTGTTCCTAGCACCCTCAAAACTCAAGCTTCGTGACTGTATATACTAGACTGTAGTAAAAGTCTGAATGACATCTAGGCGACGCCTAGTAGAGTGGGTGAAGAAAGAATAATGCTGAAACTGATTAGGAAGAGAAAAATAAATTGGCTGGATCACTAGCTGAGAAAAAACCGTCTGCTGAAGGATGCACTGGAAGGAACGGTGAAAGAGAGAGGAGTTCGGGGCAAAAGAAGATATCAGATGATAGACAACATTAAGGTATATGGATTATATGCGGAGACAAAGAGGAAGGCAGAAAACAGGAAAGATAGGAGAAAGCTGGGTTTGCAGTGAAATACCTGTCCTTGGGCAGAACACTATGTATGAATATAAAGCTAAAAGTTCATTTTAAACTAATACAACAAAAACAATGCCCGTGCATTCGTCCACTTCGCCCCTGAATTCGTTCACACATCCCGTGATTTCGTTCACTTTGTGTATTCGTTCACTATGTCCGTACACTCGTCCACTTCGACACTGCATTCGTTCAATTCGATATTGTATTCGTCCAGCAGTCCGTATATTCAGCGGCGGTTCCTCTATATGAGCACAGGAGCACGTGAACACCTTAAAAACCAACAATAATCATACATATTACTGTGCAACGACGTTCCTACATTTTTCGTCTCGAGAGAGTGTCCCGTTCGTGCGTCGTGTGTCTTTAAATCTCCATTGGACAGGTTGACAGCAGCTCGCACAATTTTTCTCTAGCAGGGTGAAATAGCCTGAGGCGAGAATATTTTCTGGTTTGTTACAATGGTTACAATAGCTCTGCTCGCACAGGTCTTAACGTGCTAGTGACAGAGAAACAGAAATGCTCCATCTCCCTTGGATCTGGCATCCTGTTCCTTTCTCCCTCTTTCCTCGTTTTCTCTCTTTACTCTTTCTTTTCAAAATACCGTCGCGCGGGAGCTGATTCTGTTGACTTTTGTTCAGCAAAGTAGGAAAATACAGGCTGCAATGGTGCGTATTGAAAGTTAAAACAGTAACACTTGATGTTCGGAGACGGACGTGAGTGAAATTGTGTGTTAAATTAAAAGAGGATTAAAACATTCCTCCGCACCATGACAGAAGACCGATTAAGTACATTGGCTATGTTGGCAGTGGAAAAAAAAAAACTTGTTAACGACATTAGAGACTTCAATAATAAAGTTATTGATAAATTTGCATCTCTCAAAACTAGGCGCATGGAGTTTCTCTACAATTAAATCTAGATCTTCGACACCATCTACAACAGCAGTGAAGGTGAGACCTATGAATTAATTGAGTACCTCAGTGGAAAAACGGCAGATCCCAACTCAAAGCAATTGTGAGATAATTGCAGTTAAAGTTTATTGTAAATTACTACTGATGTATAGGACATACATATATCAAACCTGGTTTAGAGGTAAGAAGACAGATGTACAAATACGACTGCAAATCGGTAGTGCCATAGATATACACATAGTGTATCAGTATCTATTCAAAATTGAAGATAGCATTACAGGCTGTCTCATCATAAATAAATTCGATGTTTTCACCCGTACTTGTGTCATTTACAGGCTTAAAATTTTTTTAAAAAGTATTGATGAACAGGAGGAATCAGTGGTAAGAGTTTCATTACGTCATTACACTTGGATAGCTTGATGAATTCGCTGATCATGCGAAGGTGTGAGACGTCTTTGGAGACGTTGGTGTCGTATTAATATTTTCAAGTAGAACAGGGAAACAGCGTAAAACTCACACAGGAAACACGTATCATAATAATAATAATAATAATAATAATAATAATAATAATAATAATAATAATAATAATAATAATAATAATAACATTAATATTAGGCGTACCGTAAAGTGGGGATATTTCGGACGCAGGGGTAACATCGGACGGTAATTCAATGTATCATATTTTATGTTGGTAACACCAGTTCTTAGCATCTTTTCCGCGCTTTATACTATGTTCGTATGTTTCTGCGCATTTTTAAAGACCCATTGGTGAACTGGTGTTACCAACATAAAATATGATAAATTGAATTACTGTCTGATGTTACCCCTGCGTCCGAAATATCCCCACTTTACGGTACCTCGTACTATTCGCAGTCTCCGTACTGTCAAAATACTGACAACAGGGCCTTCTGGCCGATTGTTAATAGGAACACAGTACTTGTAAGTCCAGTTTCTTTGCGAATAGTCTGAATTCACTCTGTATTATTATAAGCCTTCTTCTTCATACATTTTTCAATGAGGCCAAAAAGGCAGGTGTTCTGTCTGTTGTAGTCCCCCATATCACAGAACTCCATAAAGAGCGTGTCTTTTTGTTCTGTGGTAAGGCTACTGTATTGGCATACCGACTCGGACATTCGACAACTCGAGACCAAATTCACCCTACACTTTTTTAACACATGCTTGTGCGATGGATTTACTTATTCCTCCCCTCTATTTCTACATATTTTTCGTTTATTCTTCACCCAATCCTGGGAAGTTCGTGATCGTTTTCTAGCTTTAACAGCCAGCAACTTAGCCACTCCACTCGTTACGGACGCCATTCTGAGACAGGTTGGGATATGCCGATCTTCCACTAGGCTAGAGCGCGGCAAGCAGTTTTTCAGAAGCAAAGAATACAGATTAAAGCCGAATGACATATCCAAACATAACAACTCGTTTCTCAATATATTACTAGATCGTAGCAGTATACAAATTCTAGTGAAACATGCATTTTGACGGCGGGTTGAGATCTGCCGTTATTCCACTGAGGTACTCAATTTTACTCTACTCTTGTTTAATGGTTTTAACTTTGGTTTATATGCGTAGATTTGGTACATGCATAGGCCTATTAGAACTGGGTTATCTCTGACGTGTGACTCAGCTATACGAGAATATATCAGTGTGTTCATTACTCTTTTTTTTTTTTTGTGAACACCCATCCAAGAAAGGCACGAGCCGCCACTGCGTATATTCGTCCTATTCGACACTATATTAGTGCACTTCATATGTACATTCGTCCACTTCATCCATGCATTCACACTTGGTGCATACGGACATTTCGTGCGTACGACGCCCGCTGCGTTCATTCACGCATTCAATAATGTTTTCATTTATTCAGCATCAGGTTAAAATTATTCTGTTTCGATATCATCATGTTATTTGTCTACAGGTATTCACTTCTTATTTGTAGCATCCTGTCTTTGCTTATACTTCTGTAAAAATTGCAATCTGCAGTTTTCTTTACACTTCAGTCTTTTATTACACAAACTTAGATACGTTGATTTCATATCATCAAGAATGGAAGTTATAAATTTGATTCAGTAAGTATCTTTCCTAAGAGGCGGGCAGAAAAATGGAAATATTGTAGAATGCTGGGTTTGCAGTGAAAGACTCGCGCTTGGGCAGAAAACTATGAATAAATGAAAATTCTTTTTTTTTAATCAACACTTACCAAGAAACTTGTTTCCGTTGAAGAGGTTGTTGAACACCATTTTGACCTTCTTGATGTCCAAATCCACATCAATGTTAGTGACGTTGAAGTACTCGTGTTCCTTTCCGTCTTCTTCAGAGAATTCCTTTACAACATCGAAATCCATTGTCACACTTCCGTTAACATCACCTGGGAAGCAAGACACAAAACACTGAAATAAGCAATTAATGTATACTAGTGGCTTGTGCAGCAAATGCTGAGAACTAATTTCATTAGACGTTCAAATAAACTTTTTCAGATTTATTTTCAATGAAAAATACCAGACTTTTGAAAGTATTTGCTTCTATAATAATTAAACATATTTCCTCTGAGTGGTTTTTATGCCCAATACTTTTTATTAAACCTATCCACCTTCAATTTTTCAAGTTTCAACGCGAAAACGCAAGTAACAATGTCAGGGCGATTAGTGGGTTTTTCATGTGGGAGTAAAGCAATAGCTATTTCAGGTCATTGTGGATTGTAGGTGAAAGTTAAAAAAAAGTCAGGTTTGCTAAGCTTTCGAACAATAGACATAGCATCTTGGTATAGCTGCTGCATGTAGAGCTTGAAATGTAGCGAGTAAAATCGTTTTATCCTGCTAAGAGATCTTGTACAAATGATAGGGAGACCACAAAATTTTGTAGGCCTCTTATTTTATCATACGTAATACCGTCTTTCCTTAGGAACTGTAATTTTTGCGCTCTCTCGCTCAAGCCAATGCTGAAGAGAATGACACATATAAGTACAGTATCTACACCTCACCGCCATTAAGTGTATGAAAAAGACCCAACCCCACTTGATTAATAACTATAAAAATATTCCATTTTTAATAACAATATCGTACGTAAGTTTTGTAGTTATACTATACAGCCGCCACTCAGTAAATTATAGAAATGAAGATCTAATTTAAGATATTCTCTATATCTACTTACATAACCCCACTTTCATATCATCAATATAGCATTGATATGTATAATTAATGAAAAATAGTCACATCATGGCATTAACTGTAATAAAATTTCATTTCTAATGGTAATAATGTCATCAAACCACCTCAAGTTTTGTAGTTTTTAACATCCAATACACAGCTGTACTCACAAAATTACACACCGCAGAATCAGACCTGTAAATTATTTTGAAGTTTTTAATAACCAATTGAATTTGAACTCTAAATATGTCAGCAATTCTGCAGGTCATGGCCTTCGTGCAATAGCCTATTGTTTATTGCAGTGTGTGTTTTGTTTTATTCTGAAATCACGGCCGACTTGATGCTTGCTTCGCGAAGGGAGCATCAAGTCGGCCGAGCTGAAATGCAATTAGTTCTCAAAACTGACGAAAGATGGATTTTGGAAAATAGGAAAATAATGTAGGAAAATAGATATTTCACTGAAAACTACTATTTTTCCGAAAAACTTTGGGTTCCAAGCTTCAAAATGAGGAGAGATTTATTAAAATTCGTTCAGCCGTTTTCCCGTAATTTGTATTACCAGTTCAAATTATATATATAGAGATAGATAATAATATCAATAATATACAATTGTAAGTTCTCATAATATTTACACTCCCTCTGACTGAGGTTCTGGCTGATATGTACATCTATTATCAGGCAGTACATCTCACTTGACGATATGTATCAGAGGAAGAATAATTGTTTGTATATATCTGAAGTTTGATTAGTGTAATACAGTAAAACCTTGCTAAAACGTACCCTCTATAAGAAGGAAACCTGCACAAACGAAAAATAAATTTTGGAACGAAATGATTTCCTGTGTAAAATAATACTTTAAAACGGAAAACTGTCTAACTCGAAAATGGAATCTTTTGGGCACTATTTAGGTAAAAAAAAACCTGACTAAAACGAATAATTTTAAGCGTAACTGTTGCTAAATTCTTTCAAACCATTTTTAATTTTGCGATAATACTGTACGAAGCATGATATAATTTTTTGTGTGACTGTACATGCAATGATCTGGGAGACTTTCGCTAATCTTTGTCAGGCGTTGGGGGTGAAGCTTCTTTAACCATGTCACTATTCTGTGCTTATTATCAAGGACCTGGACAGGTTACTGAACTCCTGTGCCGTTATTCCTTCCAACTCTCTTGCATTTTTTTTTTTCATTTATTCTCAGTTTTGTGCTAACAAGCCAATACAGTGATAAAGGACAATGCGAGTAGAATAAAACCACAGTCTACTATATACAGTCGCGAAGCTTGAGGTGATTTTTTGCAAATCTCGTGATAAAGCGCTCCAAGCGGTTAGCAACTAGAAACAATAGACTGTCCACGGTCGACTTTGGACTGTGTCGTATTTCCATCGAGTGCTAGCTCGTTGCGTATTTCACATTGATGCTTGTGAAATGTTCGTTATTGGTTATAATGAAAATGTTAATGGCTAAAATACAATAATTGGAATAATACTATTTTACTAGAGACGTAGAAAAACTAAGTTTGTTTTAATGAAACTTATTGATCACGTTTTATTTTCAATTCTGGTGGGATTATTATTGCTTAGGCTTACTTTCTTTTTCAAAGGATATGTTTTTAATTATAGCTGTTAATTTTGTTGTTATTTTTATTTGTTACTTTGCTAGAGACGTAGAAAAAGTCTGTTACAATAAAATTTATTGATCACGTTTTATTTCCAATTCTGGTGTGATTATTATTGCTTAACCTCATCCCACTTTGTTAACTACGTAAGCCTACACTACAAGTACCGGTACACGTAAGTTACTCCATTAATTCATATTTCCATTATTATTGTTGTAAAGGGAAATGCAAATTAATATTTATCGGTTTCATAGTTAATTATCGCTATAATTTTGGATGAGTGAAGCGATTATAGTAAATTTCAGTTCGTTTTGCATAAACAAATTAACCTATTTCTTGCAGGTATCTTCGAGTTTATGGTGGAATTTAATATACTTCATTAAAATAATAAATTAACCTTATGCATTTAATATTTCAATAATGGAAGGAAGGTGTTAATTTCTCCAAAAGAACACGACAACGAAAGTGTAACATATTTTGTCGTCTGCTAGGAGAGAGATCTGCGATGATGAGGCGATAGTAGCGATCCTAGTGGTGGGCAACTACCCATGTTTGCATTTTTACTACATATTGAGCTTCGCGACTGTGTATAGTAGACTGTGATAAAACTGTGAATAATTGTAGTGTAGTGTCAATTTAGTTTCACATTTCCGTTTATTTATTCTGAGTTTTGTGTTAATATGCCAATAAAGTGTTAAATAACAGTGCAAATAAAGTAAAACTGTGCGATTTAATAAAAATGCCTCCATGACCAGTTGTATCATGGAAGAGTGGCTTCATAATTTTAATGGATCAATGAAACCGTAATATAATGCAATAATTATCAACAAGTATAATAAAATAAATATGTCAGCATTTTTACATACGTAATCAGTGGAACGCGTAGCTTGAGACAATAGATTGAGACTGCTCTACGAAAAGGTTATGCTTGCCGATTGCAGTGGACTTGCTTCGCGTATTTTATCTAAGTAGAAGAACATTGACTTTTTCTATTAAATCGACGGAGCAGTGTAATGTATTTGAAAAGAATTTCCTCATTTTTCACTTTGCGAACCAGTTTCGAAAATTTATTGTGAAACAGAAACTGCAAAGCGAAAAGTTGAAAAAGGTTTAATGGTGGAATAAGCCCCTGGTGGAGTGTAAGAGAAGGCCCTGCGGCATACATGGGCACAATTTTCGGTTACGTGAGGCACTCGATTTGAAATAGTTTGTTTACTAGGAGAGGAGACTGCTGAGTAGGATGGGAAATATAAACTGCTGTGACCTGCGTCACCTTATCGTAATCGCCAAGGCGGTCAGTGGTTAACGTGAGAGACTCGAAAACTTTTATTCAGTTTGGAAAATTAATTCGGCAGCTTTAATCATAAACCTCTTCACTGTTTCACCGTAGTTGAATTGATTTAAATCACAGGCGAGAAATTGCGTAACTAGCCAATAATATTCCATAACGTTGTCTACGTTTATTTTCTTGAATATTCTGGCGTTTCTCAAGATTGCTTAATAGATTTGCACATTCTCGATCTAAAATAATTTCAGAAAACCATATTTCGTTTTCTACGCACATTTGATATTTTTTTTATAAATTTCTTTTGGAAATAATACGTACAAACAACATTTAATTCCTCGTACCTTTTAATGCAGCGTGTTTAAGGTATAATGTCGTATTTAGTATACTATGCAAATGTTAAGATCATAAATTTCCTTCGGAATAGTATGAAAAATAACATTTAATTTGTCTTACGTTCTGATTCAGCATGTTCTTTATGACATAAGGAGTAATGACGTTGTATATTAAATTTATTAATGCCTAATAGGATTTTCGAGCATAACAACAAACATCGTATGTTCTCCTCTTCTAAACAGTAAAAAAAGTCTTCCTCTCATTTCTCATGAAATAACCGTTTTCTAACGCGTACACACTGCTTTGATAATGCCATTATGCCACCACTGATATTGCTTATGAAACTGATATAGAACCTGCTCACGCCTAGGAGTTACGTGAGGGAGGAACGGGGACTGTGAAGATGATGTCACTCAGAGCAATAAGCTCTGTGAAGGTCAGTGAGGCAGAAATTCCCAAGTGAGGCACGATGCCCATCTCTGCCCTACGGCCTTAAATCCGCCAGAATAAATAAATAGAAATGGAAATAAAACCAGGACTGAAAATTCGATATTGTAACCTGTAAATATTTAGCAACCCTGTGCTCATCAAACATTAGATATCAGCTGTAATGAATGGAATTATTCTCAATTAGAACAATGTAAGAGTTACTCACGGAGTTCCATCACATCGTCGCCACTGCCATTGGCGAACAAGCCGAGGATCCTGCCCGACAGGAAGTAGTCGCTCGTCATGTTGAGCTCCGGTATGAAGAGCGCAGCTCGAGAATGTCCCTTCTCCAGATCCATCCTTTCCACATACAACATTCGTAAATTTTAATATTTACTGCGCGAGTGCTAACAGAAATTTAAGGTATTCGTCCACGATGCTAGTTATATAGCACGCTATTTTCAATAGCGCAAAAGAAACATCACATCACGTTTACACGCATGGCCAGAGTAGCGCGCTATTTTCAATTTTTTGTACAGAGTGTTCGAAAAATACGGGGCATAATTTCAGATATGTATTTCCCACATATAGACAATCAAAATAGTTCATTACAACATGTGTCCGGAAATGCTTCCTTTTCGAGTTATTGCCTTCACAACATTTAAATGCACCGGAACGTTTTTCTTTCCGCAGGTCGTTGTCATTACAGAAGATGTTCAAAATGTCCACCTCCTGCTTGAATACAGACCTCACATCGATGTCTCATTGACCTGCGAACACGATCCCAAACTCCAGGAGTGTTGCGTATGTCCTCAGAACATGCCACAATTCGATTCCGAAGGGATTCCAAATCAGGCACCGGAGACGAATAAACCAATGATTTTAAATGGCCCCCAAGTAGAAATCGAGAGGGTTCAGATCAGGTGAGCGTGGAGGCCAAGCAATTGGGCCACCTCTACCTATCCATCGATCAGGAAACCTTCGATCCAAGTACCGGCGAGCCGTACGACTGAAGTGTGCAGGAGCGCCATCATGCAAGAAGTGAATGTGTTGACGATTGATCAGTGGAGTGTCTTCTAAAACATGAGGTATGGTGTTTTCCAGGAAGTTTGTGTACGCCTGCCCCGTAAGTCTGTTTACAAGTACATGGGGTCCAACTAATCGATCACCAATGATACAGGCCCACATGTTGAGAGAGAACCGCACCTGGTGATGAGATGAATGGAACAGTTGCACGTGGGTTTTCATACGCCCATACATGCTGATTGTGGAAATTTGTTATGCCACCTCGTGTGAACTGTGCTTCATCTGTAAATAATACTAAGGCAGGAAAGTTCGGATTTACACCACACTGCTGCAAGAACCACTGACAGAACGTAACTCATGCAGGGTAATCTGCTGGTGACAGGGCCTGTACACGTTGCAAATGATAAGGATACAATTGATACTCTTTCAACAGTCTCCAGACAGTCGTATGAGGAACATTGACTTGCAACGCTACCCTTCGTGTGCTGATGGAAGGAGTCATGTTCACAGCCTCCAGAATCTCCTCCTGTACTTCTGAAGTTGTAGATCTTGGTCGTCCCCTTCCCAAACCAGGAGAGTTAAATTTTCCATACTCGCACAGACGGTAATGGAGACGTACAAATGTCTTCCGATCTGGACATTGTCGCTGTGGGTACCTCTCCTGGTACAAACGACGAGCCAGCGCAGCATTGCCGTCCGCCTTGCCTTACATGAAGTGTATCTCTGCCAGCTCTTGATTTGAATACTGTTCATGTCGCACAGTCTAACGCCTACACAACACTGAATGTAACCTTCGCCTCGGAATGAACTGTCAGAGTGCCCTCTTAATGTCTCCTTTGACGGCAACGACCTGCGGAAAGAAAAACGTTCCGGTGAATTTCAATGTTGTGAAGGCCATAACTCGGAAATAAAGCATTTCCGGACACATGTTGTAATGAACTATTTTGATTGTCTACATGTGGGAAATACATACCTGAAATTATGCGCCGTATTTTTAAACACCCTGTATAGTGCTAGAAGCTGTCAGTAAGATCTTGCAGCACATGTTTACATGTCGCTATAAAATTCGCGCTGAATTCTCTGGCGCAAGAACGTTCTGCTTGACCTTGTAGCATTGATAGGTACAGTGTAGCCAGCGAATGGTATTATAAAGAATGGACACTGAACGAATTTTCCTGTGTTTTGTTTCTCTGTGCGCCAGCGTTTAATTCTACTTTCAACCGCTAGAAGTTAGTGTAATCGAGCATAGGCTAAGATAATAAATGAGTATAGAGTTGAGACACAGGATTCAAACATCGCCTACCTTATTGCTTTGCTTCAAATAAATTCAAGTTAACAGCTTTTCCTTATTTCTCAGTGACGAACTAGTTGTAATAATAATTTTTTATATTTCAGATATAATCAATTATATTATAAAATAATATAATACATTATAGAATTATGTATCGAATTCGTTTAATATTTGTATATAATATAATGTAATATAATATAATATAATATAGGTATATGGTTTTACTTCTCGTAAGAGTTTTGTTTTTCCATTTTTTTTTTGTGCTATCATATCATTACATATTTTAATTGTTGTTGGGGTCAACGTCTCAACTCTCATTATAAAGGAACTCTAGAGTCTAGACATTACAGTTAATGACGGATTTATTATTTTATGGATCCAGTTTTATTTTGAGTACATAATGTACCTAGATGTATTAATTATATATGTTATATTCCCGCTTTGTCAACTGCTAGCTGGTGTAATGTCAGCGCCAACTCTAGAGAGAAAGCAGAATCTCACGCTCTAGGTCACTGAAATCAGTGCGGCTACATCAAAGGTGCCGTCGCGAAGTGTCCATTCTTTATAATCCCTATTCGGTGGTGTAGCCTTACTCGTTCTTGTGTCCATTGTAATTTTTTCATTTTGACCTTAAACAAAAAAATTGAATATGTAAGACAAAATGTTCAATAAAATAAGAAATATTCTTGATTATACTCTGTGCCAATTCACAATATCAGAACCATTCCTACCCATTACATATTAACCTCATAATATTTAATATTAATGGCGTCCACACCTGTAGAGTAACGGTTAGCATGTCTGGCCGCGAAACTAGGTGGCCCGGATTCGATTCCCGGACGGGGCAAGTTACCTGGTTGAGGTTCTCTCCTCGACCCAATATGAGCAAATGCTGGGTAACTTTCGGTATTGGACCCCGGATGGGTTAGTGCAGAGCTGGGAGATTCGTGTTAGCTTGAGCAACTTACAGTTAACTGTCTCCTCCTATTCCAGCAATTGAGTGCATGATGGAAAATGTTGTCCCTCAAATTGAGGGATAAACTCGCAGAAGCGTTCAGAGAGAGGCTAAACGGCTGGACCTGGGAGTGTGTTGATGTAAATCATGTGTTTAAAAAAGTGTCGCATATTTTTACAGAAGGTAACATTGGTCGAAACTGATATTTGTTTCTGGACTCATGTTTATAAGAACTTTCTTTCTAGTTTCGACCTATACTATACTTTTTAAGCACCCTGTATATATAATCATATACAGGGATATCATTTTATTTTTACTAACATTTCTAATATTAACCTGGCTATACCTTTGAATTAACGATTGAGAACCGAAAACACCGTTTGCTACCCCCTTCCGCAGCTGGAGTTCGATGATACTGGCGTAAAATACAAACAAATCACTTTACTAGGTATAGGAGGGAAGAAAAGTAGTTCATCCATTTACGTAAACTAGGAAATATCACGTTTTTGATTTTGATCATTTTCATTATGTTTTTGTTTAATCAAAATACAGTACAGTATTAACAATGAGTGTTTTTACTTACGAACTGAGCTGTCCATGCAATGTATATTATATTGTCTACAGCACATTAGCGTACAATATAGAATATGAAGTTAAATGGAAAAATAATCATAATATGGATATTTAAACACATTTTTGAAAATGGTGGGCATTCATTTCGATACAGCTTCAGTTCTAATGTGCATATTATCGCACTACAGACTATTGTACGTAATTCCAATTACCAGGTTCGCACTTCCTATCAGTAACTCATGTTGAAATAATTCTATATCTGCTCTATAAAAGAGACCTTACGTACTGTAAATTCAATCTTCACTTCTGCCCGATCCGAAAAGATAAAATTAATCAGACATGCTATCTACTGTCCGTCCAAGTGGTTATGTCGCAGGGTCGTAGAAAGGGAGGAAACCACGTGACAGTTAATTACTTAAAGAGGCCTTTTTATTTAAGTTATTTTAAACAATTGTATGGGTATAATATTACGTAGACGTCCAATTCCTAACAGAAATTAATGTTCTCAGAAAAGAGCTAAGACAGCCCAGCCACTAGCCTTTATAGAGAGGCGAATAGAAGCAGGTGGGGGAAACCGGGATGTGACGTAGGCAAATGGACAATAGTACCTGTGCGAAAATGATTCAATATTCAAAGCTCTTTCGTCACCGGAAAAGGCGAACATATTTTTGGAACGTAGTGTTTACTATGACCGGAAGGCTACTATGACTCTATATGCGGTCTTGGATCTGTGTGCGGGCCTTCTATGCCCAAGGTTGCGGGTTCGATCCCGGGCCAGGTCGATGGTATTTAAGTGTGCTTAAATGCGACAGGCTCATGTCAGTAGATTTACTGGCATGTAAAAGAACTCCTGTGGGACAAAATTCCGGCACATCCGGCGACGCTGATATAACCTCTGCAGTTGCGAGCGTCGTTAAATAAAACATAACATTTTGCATCTGTGTGGAGGACGGTTGAACTTCATTAGTAAAAGAGGTGGGAATGAAGTACATTCAAAAACTCAGGTACAATAAAAATTGAAGTAAAAATAAAATGATGTCCCTGTAGTACTATATTAAATGAAGATTTAGGTCCTAAATTATGTAAATAATACAATAAATTATATTATCATTTATATCAATACTTATAGTATTTCCTATTTCTTCTGCAGTTTTTTTTTTTCAATAAACATAATAGAATATCTAGCATCGTACAGAAGACTTGCTGTGCCAGCTGCAATAATTTCTAACCTGATCATACCAGAAGGAGACAGCGCCAGACTTTCCTTATCGCTCGCGCAAGAAACGATTACCGAAAACCAATGGTGGCGTTGCTGTCTGTTTTGACGTGTGTATGTAGGCACGCCGTGGGGGGAGAGGTG
This sequence comes from Periplaneta americana, assembly GCF_040183065.1. Lineage (NCBI taxonomy): Eukaryota > Metazoa > Arthropoda > Insecta > Blattodea > Blattidae > Periplaneta > Periplaneta americana. The sequence goes on along the minus strand of NC_091122.1, from coordinate 160,902,113 downwards.
TGGGCCGATGGAAGTACTGTCTCTTCCAAGAAGATGAACGAATGAGGACATCGCTGTGGAAATAAAGAATGTAGCAAGAGAAAAATTCGAAGCTAATTAAACGCGCAACATATGTTTACGAATGAAATAATAATACCTTGCGAGACAAGGCACGTATTCACATGCAATGGAACAAACTAGAGTCGTAATATAACTATCACAACGCAAGACTGATTCTATCGATGTCATTTCTCTTCCGACTGTACTCTTGAATATCATTCAAGTTACCTCGTGACCTTTCTTCTTGCCCGCTCTTCCTTATCGCAGTGTTTGATTCGCATTCCTTCCGTCGGTAATCCGTGGTTGCGAGACCTATACACGACGCAAGGATCGTATTGCAAGCCAGAAGTCATGTGTGCCCTTTTTCCTCATAGCCTCTGCAATCTAGCAGCTCGCTGGGCAGTTTACGCGTTGAAATAGCGAACTTGAGCTAGAAATTCATTGCAATGGAAAGAAAACTAGCTCCGTGGACGAGTACCATTAGTATTTGATGATTCTATTTCCTCCTTTAACGTTGCATTCCAACTAATAAGATACAGAGAGTGAACCGTAAGTACGTCATTAATTTCAAAGGGGTTACTCTTTGAGATATTTCAAACAAAAAAGCTTTATGCAATTTTGCTCGTATTTGCTTTCTTTTCGAAATAAAATTGTTTATTGTTCTATTATACACTTTTAAGGGGAGAGGATGGTATTTTTTGGTGAAAAATGAGTTAATTTAAAAAAAATTGTCTTTAATATACACTATGATATGTGTGGAATGCATAGTATAATATTTTGTGGGTATTTTGCCCTTATCGGATGTTGAGACGCCATTTTTAAACTTTCTGCATTATGGATTTTTAAATCACTCACCTACTTTTATTGTTGTTTCCGATAAATTTTATTTTGAAGAAAAAAATCTTTAAAATACTCTTTGATATGTGTTGGATGCATTGCATAACATTTCGTAGGTATTTGTGCCCTTATCGGATGTTAAGACGCCATTTTTAAACTTCCTGCGCTATGGATTTTTAAATCACTCGCTCCCTTTTATCGGTTTATGGTAACTTCATTTTTTTGCTACATTGCCAAACAAAAATGGATATAACTTCTGAACTATTAAAGATACATGCATGAAATTTAGAACACACATTCTTTAGATTATTAGGAAACTTTTATCTGCAACAGAGGTTTGTTAATTGATTTCACTTTTAAAAATACGTCCGTTTGTTTGCAAGAAAGGAAATCAGAAATGTGTTATTACATTTTAATTGTTTATTTTACAAACGTAGGGCCTATATCAAAATTCTGTTACAGACAGATTGTAGAGCATGCTTTAGCAAGTACATTGCAAAAAAGTGGATGAATCTATCTTTAAAAATAGTTTAGATATATCGGTTTTAGTAAAATCCTGCATTGGGTATATTTTTTTTCAAATCTGGGCCACCAAATAATTTTTTTTCAAAATATTTATTTTTGGTTAAGTTGCTACAGCTATGGGCTATCTACATACAAAACATTAATATTTTACACCAAATAGGAAAAAATTTTTAAAAAATATCGTCCTCTTCCCTTAACACATATATAAATCACTGATTAACTTTACAACTTATTTACTGTGTTAACTTTTTAGGAAATTACCTGGCTGACTAGTTTCGAAGGGTTGTTCTTCATTATCCAAATCCTAGTAAAGGTTCTGCGCTATCTTCTGGTTTCGTATTATGGTGGAGTGTGTTCATGATTGTGTCGAAAAGGGTGTGTGTTTTGAAATTGATTTGAGTGTTGAGGATGTGCTGGGGGTGTGTTTTTGTATGTTTGTAAATTTCATATCGTTCTAGACCAGCGATGCACAACCCGCGGGTTACCTGGTTGAGATTTTTTCCGGGGTTTTCCCTCAACCCAATATGAGCAAATGCTGGGTAACTTCGGTGCTGAACCCCGGACTCATTTCACCGGCATTATCACCTTCATTTCATTCAGACGCTAAATAACCTGAGCTGTTGATAAAGTGTCGTAAAATAACCTATTAAAGAAAATAAAAAAAACAACCCGCGGCCCGCCACTATGTTTGTTGTGGCCCAATAGTAAAGTTTCAAACTTAAAATTAAAAAAAGAAAAATTATTTGAACAGGATTGTATTATTAATCAGTAGACTTCGTGGAATTGCCACAAGAATCGCAAGGTTTACTACGCACGCGGTATAGACTGTAAGAGAAGGGGGCGTGCAACGGATGGAGTATGCCTCTGATGTAAACACTGAGCAGTATACTGCGGTTACAATAAAACCTGTATCCTGCATTCAAGAAATATAATGAATGACCATTGAAGTAGGAAATATCTAAACATGTAACTACACCATTATTTTGTAGCGAGATATATTAACTCTTAAAATTTAATGTAAGGTATTCACATCATCCTTGAATCTGTGTATTGCAGTGAAGAGTTACGTACATTTTGAGCGACTGCAAAGTAACCTCCTCCGATGGTCACTTAAACAGTTTTTATTTTGGGAAAATGTACTTCAACATCACACGATGTAATGCGTACAATTTGAAGAACGGAAAGTCACTACTTTTTAGTACACCAACTTCAGATGTCTTGTCGTGACCTCATGGTACATAATTTATAATACGAAGTTGTGAATAGGCAGAATTTTTAGCAATAATGTTTCTCAACTTACATTTCACTTTTTCTGAAATTAGTGAATTGTTATTTTGGATAACGGTTTGTGATACTTTATCCACTATATCAAGAGCTTTTGAGAGTTGTAGTTTAGACGATTCTAACAGGATAATGCTTTTGGACACGATTTTAAAATTAGAATCAATGAACATAATATCTTCCAATAGCTGTTCAGAAGGCAATGATTTTACAGGTGCAACAGCGGAACTGTCTGTGCTATCCAATGCATCAATTACCTCCATTATTTTTCCGTAATGTTATTATTAACACATCCAACCACGTTCCCCAACGGGTCAAGACTGGCTGCGGGGGTAAGGTATTCCAGGGGCAATTGTTTGGAACAGCAACACTCTCATTGTAGTATGTTTGATTGAATTCTTGTCTGCACTGAACAAAATATGTTAAGCTTTGACTATTCCAACCACAGTAATGCAAAAACAAGTGCTTACATAGGTATACATTAGCTGCAGCTGCTCTATCTATTTTGACCGGTCACAATCTTAACATGAACTGCGAGACCGGACGGTCGCTCACCTCCTCTATACTACATACATCGGCAACCTGATTGCATGCTACGTGTGGCAATTCAACGAAGTCTATTAATTAGTATAAATTACAATAATCACTAATTAGTAAGACATTTATGTAAATTTTTGTTATTGGAGAATGTCTGCGGCCCTCCACAAAACATTTTCTGTTTTTAAATAATGTCCCGCAATATTTATAAGGTTGAGCACCCCTGTTCTATACTATTTTTTGTTGTAGTATTTTCATATCGGTATATATGTCTTTGTAGTTTTGATGGTGTCATCTTTCAAGAAACCAAAATACAACATTGCATACAGAACACAGAACACACTATAATAGTACATTATGCAACGAGCCTATAATGGTAGTAATTAAGACGCGAGTATGTTTATGAAACGAGCACAAGCGAGTTTCATAATTTTCATACGAGCGTCTTAATTACCATTATAGGCAAGTTTCATATAACTTTTTATGCTCGACCATATTTCTTACTTGAAATTATTCATAAGTATTCATATTATTCTTATCTGACTGGGGAGCGGAAGTGACCTTGTGCAATATCTTGATATAACCTGGAAATTGATTTAGACATTGAAAAACGAGATGACAAATTGAATTTATTTGAATATTATTTACAATTAACGCTAATTATTATAGTAACATCACATAACCTTCTGCGACAGTATTGGATTTCCAGCCTCCGTGACGTTTCGCTAGTTGTCTTTCGATTCCATATCCGAGAATAATCGATACTTGCGCTTTCATATTGCTACAATGGTGCTTTCTGATTGGTGGAAAACCTGAACTTTAATGAATAGGTGTCCTTTAATGAGGTCCATTAAAGGGCTGCTACCAGGTGTATAATTACTACATTTCGGCATGGTCGAGCATAAAACATCTTACCACATACACAATACACACACGAATAAATGCAAAGAGTATACAAACTGTCACGCAACAGTTGCAATGACTTCTACATTGGACAGACAGGAAGATCATTTCAAATACGTTGCAAGGAACATATCACAGCCATAACCAAACTATACAACAATTCAACCTACGCAAAACACATCACAAACTCCAATCACAACTACAGCAACATAGACAGCGACATTCTGTATGCATTTGACTCATATTTTTAGAAATGTCACTTGTACCCCTTTGCTTCTGACCCCCTCAATTGATCACTGGCTAAGAAGAAACTGTCTACTGAAGGATGCACTGGAAGGAACGGTGAACGAGGAAAAGTTCGGGGCAGAAGATATCAGATGGTAGACAACATTAAGATATATGGATCGTATGCGGAGACAGAGAGGAAGGCAGAAAAGGGAGAACATTGGAGAATGCTGAGTTTTCAATGAAAGACCTGCACTTGAGTAAGAAATTATTAATAACACAGGGTTAACTGGATGCACGGCCAATTCCGAATCGTGCTGTACCTGAATCTAAATAATTAATATAATAATACTCACGAGAAAGATCGAAGTGTTGAATTCTTCATACCATAAATTGTTGCGTTGGTAATGTCGATAGTTATGCCCAATCTGTCTGATCCCTTGTTAATCACAAACTTATCTTCGTGTAGTGGATCCATCATGGGAAAATTGTATTCTTCATTTCCTGCAAAAAATCAACAACTCGATATACAGAGTGATTCACGAGGATTTATGGAGCTTATTTCTGAAGACCTTTGAGCAAAAAATGTCATATAAACATAGTTTCTATTCTCAATATTTTCAGAGTTACACTAATTTAAAGTTGTTCGTAAAATACGCTTTTTCTTCAGTTTGAAGGTAAAGGAATAATACAAATAGAGAATGAACCATTCGGAAGTATCATTTATTTAATTAGCTAGTATTATGAATCTAAAAATGTGCTATAAACTCCTTAATTGCTTCATACAGACATCTTTTTCTATTTTTAACTAGAAAATTACATTATACCGAGAGGGGCTAGCGGCGTGGTAGAGAGCTGGCCTTGCATTCGGGAGGTCCGGGGTTCGATCCCAGGGACCGGCAATCCTAACTGAGGTTTTTCATGGTTTCCTCAGGTATTTCCAGGCAAATGCCGGGATTGTACCTCTTGAAAATCCGGCCATGAACGGCGATCCTTCCCTTAATCCTTTCATATGTGTGAGTGAATGCTGTGTAATGTCTTAAATGTTTGCGTTGTATCGGAGGTGGCCCTGGCATTGAGCTGATCCCTCATCCGGGGAGGTCCTCCATGTCCTTGTGTGGTCAAAAAAGTATGTAAGTGATCCAATAGATTAATTCCTCTCCCGACAGGTCGCGGCCCTGTAAGGCCCGTGTGGCGTGGGTCGTATAAATGAATCTAAGGCCCGTAACACACTTGCAGAGTTTTCGCCAGCGAGAAATGTGTTGCGAGAAAGAGGCGAAGAGCCTTCCTCCACACACTTGGCGAGTTCTCGCTATCACAGATCACACCTCGCTATGATCATCTATGCACTGCCTTCATGCAGAGAGCATTTTTTCTGATTATAGTAATGACTCGTTGCGGGAAATATTATAGGTTATGTATTTACGTATATTGTCGTCCTTAAATATATAACCTGTATATATATATTGCCGTATTTTACAAATTACGTACGAACGCTGTGTTGAATCTGAGTATTCAGTTGATGAGAGAATGGAGTTACATGAACATATTTTGTTAATGAAAAGAAAAAGTAGGCCTAAAATTAAAGCCAGAAATATCTGAAAATCACATTGTATGTTACGAAAATAAGGGCGAGTTTTGGACACTGGTTTCGACTTGAATGATGATACGTTTAGACATTATTTCAGGTTGAATGGACCACAGTTTTTTGCCATTCATTATATGATAGAGGATTCTTTGCTAGGTTCTGATTAAAATTATGTAAACTGTTAAGACATATAGATACATTATTTCAAATGTTTAATTAATAATATTAAATTTCATTAAAATAAAATTTATTTTCAGATAATCTGATATTTGTCTCCAGATTTCTTCTTTAAGTTTAGTGTTTTTATAGTTTTCACCCCGTGTATCCTATAAATAGGCCTACGGGTGACATCATACAAGTTCAATAAGTTTCTGACTGCAATTATCAGCCATCTTTCCTCATTTTCAAATAAAAACAAAACAATTCATCGCCACCTGTGATATCTTTTTCTACATTCAATCGTTATAAAGAGTATAAATGTCAAACATCTTGGATAAATGTGTCAAGAAAATTCGCTGAGCTACCGATTCCAGCGAGAAACTCGCGCGAGGTTTTTGCCTCGAGCGAGAATCTCTTCCAGTGTGTGGACGTCCATTTGAATCCATGTTATCAATTTTTTAATTTTCTCGCAACACATTTCTCGCTGGCGAAAACTCTGCAAATGTGTTACGGGCCTAAAAGGGAGAGGTTAAACTAAGGTAAAAGAAGAAAGCAGAATAAATTACATTATTCTTACGCACTTACCACAACAATTACTACAAATCACACCACTTTCACCGACTTAATTATTTGCAGTTGAATTTTGCATCCTAATTTACAGTCTTGGAGACCTTACAACACATTTTAAAAAATTTCGCCGTCCGCTTGAGTACACTTGGCCGCACGCTTGTGAACGGCACTCGTCGCTCTACGTAACTGCATCTTTGATTTCCGTAGCGCTCGCGCTGGCTGCTGACTGCACGCTGACCAAGATCACGCTTTCACAGCAATGCGTTCCAATAACGAAACGTAATTCTGTATTGTTTCATGGCGAGAGCGTGTGTTCAGATTATGGTGGGAAGATAGTTAAGTGACGCGAGACGACTGTACGAAGGAATAGAAGAGTTCAATATTTCGAAGAGAAGGAGAAGTGAATGTAAATTACACAGGGACATCACTTTATTTTTACTAACATTTCTAATATTAACCTCGCTATACCTTTGGCTTAAAGGTTGTGAACCGGAAACACCCCTTCCATTGGAGTTCAATGATACTGGCGTAAGATACAAACAAATCACTTTACTAGGTATAGGAGGGATGAAAAGTAGTTCATCCATTTACGTAAAGTAGGAAATATCGCAATTTTGAGTTTGATCATTTTCATTAGGTTTTTCTTTAATCAAAATACAGTAAAATATTAACAATAAGTGTTTTTACTCTCGAACTGAGCTGTCCGGACGTATTCATTATGCAGCGCATACTATGCTATCTATAGCACATTAGCGTACAATATAGAGATTGAAGTTAAATTGAAAAATAATCATAATATGGATATTTAAACACATATTTGAAAATGATGGCCGTTCATTTCTATACAGGTTTCAATTCTGTTTTGCATATTATCGCACTATATACAGTAGTATTGTACCTAATTCCAATTACCAGTTTCGTTTTTCGTACTACTAACTTATGTTGAAATAATTCTGTACCTACTCTATAAAAGAGTACCTTACGTACTGTATATTCAATCTTCACTTCTGTCCGATCCGAAAAGATAAAATTATTCAGACATGCTATTTATTATCCGATCAAGTGGTTTTGTCGAGAGTCGTAGAAAGGAGGGAAATCACGTGACAGTTAATTACTTAACGAGGCCTTTTTATTTAAGTTATTTTAAACAGTTGTATAATATTACGTAGACGTCCAATTCCTAACAGAAATTAATGTTTTCAGAAAAGAGCTAAGACAGCCCTACCACAAAGGGACGGGCAGAAGTGGGTGGGGGAAACCAGGATGCGACATAGGCAAACGGACGGCAATACCTGTGCGAGAATATGATTCAATATTGAAATCGAACATATTTCTGGAACGTACTATACTCTCTAACTCAGTACTGTTTGTGTTTACTAAGACCGTAAGGCGACTTTGACTGTATACGCTTGGTTCTGTGTGGAGATCGGTTGGAAGTTCACTAGTAGAGGGGGGTGGGAGTGAAGTATATTAAAAAACTCAGGTACAATAAAAATTGAAGTAAAAAATAAAATGATGTCCCTGTACTATCGAAATGTTAACCTCCTCCCTTAAACAATTATTTGAAGTCCTAAACAGGTCAGTGAATTGTCTAAAATTGTTACTTGGGTTGATTCTGCTTACCGTTCATAAAGTAGGGGTACATCTCTTTCATTCCTGCATCAGTACATTCACTCCACTCCGGGTCAGGTCCGCGGGTACAAGTCTTCATGAACGGCACTGAAAGCAAGACAAGACGAAAGAGCTTACTCAACATCCATCCTGTTACACAAAATCGTAATGGGATATTCTGTTTCCTGAGACCTGCAGTATATAGAAATCAGAGTGCTGCATTGGAGTTAAATCGCTCGCTTGAACTCGGTCGAGTGTCGCACCCTCGAGTGAGATATGATCGGTCGTGATACGCTCGTAATAAGTACAAGGTCATCTCACCGACATGTCTTATCTTGTATGGAAGGCGACAGATAAGATACACATATGTTTTGCTCACACGGTAAAAATAAGGCTTTATTTTCTGCGTTTATGACGAACGTTTAATGGAACAGTCAATAGAACGTACCAAAACAGGAACATGAAGTTATAAATAAAATAGTATGAAAAACTTCGATATACAGTTATTATTGCTAATTAATAATTATTCAATATTTGATTTATCACATATATAATATGGTAGGTCCATACATAGTGTTCCGCCTATTTACTGCGACAATGTAGAAACGTTTTACAAAATATTATTGATATAGCAGTAGATTAATAACAATATTAGTACAGAGATAACGTCACAGAAAATATAATAAAACGAATAATCATGCTACACAAGTATCACAGACGCAAAGATTGATACACTAATTATTAGAGATTATTATTATTATTATTATTATATTATTATTATTATTATTATTACTATTACTATAAAACTTGATACAGTTCTTGCATTATCGTGATTGTGTTCTCCTTTTATAATAATTACATTTACATCTAATAACATCTATCAGATATGGCAAAAACAAAATCACTCCTGTGTGGGGGGGGGAACATTATCTACAACATTTATATTACATTTTAAAGCAAGTTTTGTAGTTGTACTATGGAGAGGTTAGTTAAACACTGCAAAGTTTTGAAATGATAAACATCTATGATGTTACTACACAGTTCATCACTGTAACAAGAACGAGCCACTGCAATTTCACCTAAATTGCACTGTTAATTATTGTTTTTAAATATTTGCAAAAATTAAGTAAACTCTACAACTCCACTAAAGTTACTGCATTCGTGATGCAAGTAACATTAAGGAAGCCGTGAAAATTCAACAAGATTCCAGACTCATCATAGACTGGGGGAAAAAAAAGACAGACGTATATCACGGCCTGCTGGAGTATAGTAAACACAGAAAACATTTTAAAGCAACAATGTTGAAGATAGATATTTTTGTTTTCCAAATTTGCCGTCATTGAAGAGAAATCAAGATGGAGATTTCATTGCAACTAATTAGAAATTCCTCTTTCAGGTATGTAATAAACGATCTTCGCACAAAATAATGTACGATACACGAGCGGTATGTTTTCTTTTAATTCTCGGAAATTAAAAAAGCTCAACTGCTTTTCGCTTTTTCAAACTTTTCCTCGAACATGAAAACGTCAACATACCGCTCTTGTAACGCATATTACTAATGTAATATGGTGGATATGTGACGTAGACAGAAATGGCACCCACAAACGTGACGAACTAAGTTCTATCGGAATGCATTTAATAATGATAAAAGTAATGTCATTCTCTTTACACTATTTTATCGGGGGTTCCCCTTTTTATGTTCTCATATTACATATTCAACAATTCGCCATGTCACAATTATTATCGCCATTGTCCCACGAGGAAACCGATTTTTCAGCCTGCACAGCAAGATATCCAGTCCGTTCCGCCAGTCACAATCAAGACATATTGACGCATGTCAGATGGTTCGCTGTTATAACATGTCGAAGGTTAACGGGTAAACAGATGTAGGCCTATTCGAACTGAAGAAACATGTGCAGTCACATTTCCTCTTAGGTGACCTCTTCGCTTATTCTGCGTGACACACAAGGCCAAGAGTTATTAACATACACGCTCTTCAAACTACTTAGGGCCGATTGTATAAACCATTTAATCTTAGATCAGAGATTAAATTGATCCTTGTTTCAGCTGAACTTGGAATTTTGTGTTGTATAAAGTCTAATCTGAGATTAATTTGTCTCAAACTAAAGTCAACTTTGACTGAAGAAATTTCTCCGATTAAGTTAGATGATCCAAGTTCAGTTATTTATTTTCTGTTTGAAATATACGAGTGACAGATTGTGCAAATAAAATATCCTTTATTATTAATATTAATAGATATGATAGGTACATTTATATATATTTCTTTCAATTTCTTGCCTTAATGCACAAACATTATTATATTTTATAACGCTCTATCGTGTTCAGCAGTATCAAATAACATAACCTATAATTATATTATGTTTATAACAACCATTAATTATTAATGGATATGATAGGCACATTCATAAATGTTCAATTAACTGTATTACTAAAGGAAAAATGTCGTTTTATAAAGCTTTATTATGTTTAGCAGTATCAAACACCATAACATGATAACAACTTGGAGAACAGTCGACCTTCTTCTTATTGTCCGCCATTATTTACATTGCACAAAAAACCAGTGTCTCCAACAGAGTGTAATACGGAAAGTCGCCAAAAAGTAGTTGTAAAGTCGCTAGATTTCTAATTACCAACAAAGAAAGATTAAATTTTGTCACTATGGGGTGCTAAAAAGGTCACTAAATCCCTATTTAAGCAATATAAAAGTTAAAAGAAATTGTTGTTGAAAAAGAGTTAAAGTCGCTAGATTGGCTACACTGAACAAACCTGTATAACATGGTCCGCGCATCACGTATTTCACTTGTTTATGCGATGTTGCCAAATCCTTTTCACGTGAACTTAGATTGCATTTGAACCAAGGTAATTTGATTGCAGAAAAGTTTTATACAATAGAAGAAGTGTCTGAACTCGGTTTGCTTTTCGATCTTCGATCAAAGTTGATCTTTAGTCAGGGGGTTTTATACAATCGGGCCTTAATGTAGTCAAATGTGTAGATAAAGAGTAACAACAAGATTTTAAAATTAAAAAAAAAGATTATAATTATGCAAAACTGACTTGAGTAGTCAGTCAGCTGTTTCAGGTATTATGAGCAAGAACAACAATCTGAAACGGCGGCGAACAATGGACAATCGTAACGTAAGCCTATGGAATAGAAATGAACAACGATCGAGAAAGCAAGACTAACAGCGCCCGCAAAGCCGAAAACCCGCACGACAATGTTGTATATGTCGCGTCGTTGACGTAAAGACTGCTTGTGAGTGTTTCGAGACGTCGAGATTGATCACTCTCAAAGTCCCGAACGTCAAGCAGTCTTGAATCGCCACAGCTATTTATAACTGACTGTTATATCTACTTTGGCAGCTGTTATATATGTATAAACAATCAAGTAGCCTATTTGAAACAACATCTCTACCTTTCAGTGTATAATAATCCGTTCCCCAGTCTTTATTAGAAATGTTTTTAGTGAACAGAGCTAGACTCTTGCGGAAGTTTCTAAATAGTCTTAAATGACCAAGTTGTTATTTTTTTCTCCTCTCTCTTTTTCTTTTTCTTCTTTTCTTTTTTTATTATCTTGATATATTACTTAATCATTTGTATTTGTATGCCATTTAGTAAGACTTTGCTAATCAACATTTTATGTCTTGCAACCCACATGTATTCTCCTATTAGTATATTAACTGTATAATACTGGGTGTTCATTTCAAAGTGTGTCATGACGTCAATGTTGTGAGTCAGCGATTTGAAGCGAGTTTCAGCTTTTATGTCAGAGAAGTTGCCTATTATTCAAGGCGTTCTTCAATCTGAACTTGAGAACGTGTACGGTATAACTTGAACGTCGTAGCAACAGATGGCGGTCTGTACGGTCTGTGTGCTACCATAACCTCTTTCGAACTGTGTTTTGCACCGGCAAGTCGTACGCAGGGTATTTGTTATCATCGGTTGCGTACGGTAACATTCCACAACACAAATCAAATGCTCCGTGTCCATGTTGACCGTCGAAGTTAATGTCAACAAATACGTAAGTAATCGTCTTAACCCTCTCCCCATATCCCGACAGTACGTATTTCCAAACAGTTCACATTCCTGCCACTACCGGCGTTACCGTACGTATCGGTACGTACTCTTCAGAATGAACGCCGTACTTGCTAGGCAACTTCTCTGCCTTATAGGTTATACACTTCTGCGGAAGTGTAGGAAGATTGAATTCTCTAGGCTCATTGGCTAGCCACATGACGGCATACAGCGAGCCATGACACACTTTGAACTGAACACCCAGTATATCTCAAGTGAATTAATCGTCGAATTTATCTCGAGCATTTTAGGTCTTATAAATTGTGTGTTTGTGTGTGTGTGTGTGTGTGTGTGTGTGTGTATTCCCCTTATGTTATGCAACTTATTTTGATTATGTGTAATTTTCTACTTTATTTTATATATTATGTAACCGATCTTGACTATTTGTAACTTTATATTATGTAACTGATCTTGACTATTGTAATTTTCTACTCTATTTTATGTAATTTCTAAGGTATTTTCTTTTGTGTTTTGTAATCTAATTTTGTATTTCATGTATATTATTGAAACCTGGTTGAGTGGAAGAGAAGGCCTCATGGCCTTAACTCTGCCAGGCAAAATAAATCTACTACTACTACTACTACTACTACTACTACTACTACTACTACTACTACTACTACTACTACTATTTAATTACTAGGTCCTTATTAAAAGGCTAGGAATTTTCTTTTCATATGTTTGAGATCGAGTGTGCAATCTCAAGTGAAAAGATATTAACGTTATGTTTTATGTTTCTTAGAAATGCAAATTTATTTAAGAATTGTTTTCTTTCTATTTACATAACCATAAGTAATATTATATAATAGAACCAGAACATTTTGATAACTAAGATACTGTTCTGTTTTGTCTTTTTGTCTCATTTCAACATTTATAATGTTATTTATTTCAATGATGTATGTTATTCAAATTTACGAAATCTTTCCACGTCGACCAAATGCTGTTTCGAGATTGATGAGCGAGACTCGAAGCGCACGAGAATGACGAGACGAGACTCGAAAGACAAATGCAACGAACACCGAGCGAGAGCAGCAGTTAGTTTTGTTCATCTCTACTATGGAAACCGTTAAGAAAGCTAATGAGATTGTTCACGAAAAAACTAGTTGTGTTACTTATTTCATTTTCCATATTATAAAATTTTAAATTCTTGAAAAAACAACAGAATGAACAATTAGGTTCACATAATTTTTAGTTGGTTATTTAATGACGATATATGAACTACTAGGCTATTTAGCGTCGATGGAATTGTTGTGATAGAGAGACGGTATTTCGTAACACGCGGGCAAGGATTCGTCATAGATTACCCGACATTCGCCTTACGGTTGAGGAAAACCTCGTAAAATCTCCAACCAGGTAATCAGCCCAAGCAGGAATCGAACCCACGCCCGAGTGCAACTCCTCCGTCGACTGAGGTAAGCCAGTGGCCCGTTTACAGAATTAAGTAAATAAAGTAAACAATCTGAAAAACGCGGTTAAGTAGACGATGAAAGAGTGTCACTCATAACGAGTGCACCTCAGCACATGTATGGACTTCGGTCCTACGTTCATAGACATCTATGACGTAGTGCAGAGGGCGGCCACTAGAGGGAACCCAAGAGTTGGAACTTAAACTGAGACGATTCTGTCCGACGCCGTGGTGGGTATCCGGTGTGGCTTAGTGGATAAAGCATCAGCACGTAGAGCTGAAAACCCGGGTTCAAATCCCGGCGCCGGAGAGAATTTTTCTCCGTTCCATTACTCTTTCATCGTATGATGACGCAGAATATCTGCATGGAAATATCATATGTACTTCGGTACATTAAAATAATATGTAAAATAATATGTATGGCGGTTAAGTACAATCAAGTTGTATCAAAGGGCTAATAAATCACTGATAAAAAGATGTATTAGTGCGGACAACAGATCTTCTGCAGAAATGTCCCTGGATGGTGTTTCAACACCCACCCTACAGCCCGGATCTGGTTCCCACTTCAATTTTTTGTACACCTCAAGACATTCCTACCCGATCATCATCATTTTCACAATGACAGAGAGTTACAGACGGCTGTCACACACTGGTTTCGATCCCAGACGGCAGACTTTTACGACACAGGGAAACAAAAGTTGATTCCACGGTAAGGCAAATGTCCAAATTTGGGTGAGGAATATGTTGAGGAATAGTTCAACACTTACTGCATCTGTTCCAATACATCTTTCTATGAAATTATGTTTTCTTTCTCTAAACTACCTCAGAGAAACTTACTTCCTGGACGCACCTCGTATCTTGAAAACCGTCTCAGTTATGAAAGAAATAGTTTTAATAATCAAAAGTTATGGTACTATTTTGTATTCGTAACTAGAGTACTTTCACTAACACTGAAAATAATATTCAGTTGCAGAAATAGTATGCCCTATATGTTCAGCATGTGAAAATTCAAGATTACAGAATTATTCTTTACTGAGAAAAAAATTTTGAATTTCACCAACTTTTCAGTACCTACTCAAAGCTAAATTTCTCCCTTAAGCTATAGAAAAGGCTAATTCGATGGTGTTTGAGTAAAGGGAGATAAGTCATAAAAATAAGTTTTGAGAAAAATGGAAATTAAACATACTTCGTTGATTGTTTATTTTCCCAATCTCATCCCATATGTCCTTTTTGCGTATTATGTTACTATAATCCTGATTTGAAAATTTTTAGACTAACACAATAAGCTCCACATCATCCATTTCATTGATATCTTCAATATTACAGCGATTGGAGGGCTTGCAATCGATATGATTTTCATGACATTATTTATTTTCGTCATGGCCCGTATGTAAATCCATTTAGAACTCTCTGACTAGAATTCTGAACGGAGTCTGGTCATGCGGACAGAGGCGATGCGGCCAATTGGGCGATGTTCCATTTAAAATAATGTAAATAATAAAAATCCGAACGCGCCGAACGAATCAGTTCCGACATGTGATCACCAGGCTTCGAGACTTTGGACCCGAAACAATAAGTTTACTGTGCATGCACTATAGGTTGTTGACTCGCTGTAGGTAGGTAGAGATGTGTTGAGGTAACAACGTTGCTATTTAGAGTAGAGTACGGTAGTATGGGGAAATACACACACATGTACATTCTGAAAGTAAATATACATTACACAATGACAATGTCAAAATAATGTGAAAAGCATTTATTCTCCTGTCTTTTGTAAGCATTTGTGTTTAATTATACACAGTGTTAATGGTGGAAATAAACATGTAGCAATTTTAATTTCTTCATTTATCCTATTGGTCGTCTTTAGGAAGTGCAGTTACAGTACCGAATTGCAGTGTACTACAAGATACATTTTCAGTGTCTCAAACGTAAATTTTTTCAGTTGTCTACCAAACACAGTTTGTACTGTGAGAAGCTGTGCTCTACGTCGCATGACTTTATAGGACGAAAACGAAAAAAAAACCTAACAACCTTTACAGTCTCTAAGAGAAGTCCTACATTCTCGGGTGACTCTATGTCCACTAATTTGCTGTTTATATAACACAATGTTCCATATCCGTTATTTTTACATAAAATTGATTTCCACTTCTGTTTTACACGTTCAGTAACCGGTGTACTTGGTGTCTCATTAATTCTCTGCGTAATTTCCTCAATTAATTTGAGGGCTTCCGGCATCTCTTGCTCTGACTTTTCTAACCGTGTAATAGTTTCTGACACAGTTTGTATGAAAACCAAATTATTCATCAGAACCTTCAAATCCAGAGCGTTTTCCTTTGCGTATTTGTTGGCATTCATTCTACAGTACCCCACCCACTGTACGCTTTACCACTATACTCAGTACGCCGTTATGCAGATTTCCCATTGAACTGCTCTATCGGGTCCGAAGTCTCGAAGCCTAGTGATCACCTAGGTATATTAAGAGAACATTTCTCGTCGACGCAAAACTATTTTTTTTTTCTTTTATTTTCTATTGTACAAAATTTAATATGAAAATATTATGAAACTAAAAAAAAGTGACAGTATTTAGGAAAACCCTTCCATTGCGTTTAACGTCTAAACTGGACCTAGGGTAATGGAATTTGGACAAATAAAAACAATTTGCTGTAAGATTTAAGTGTGTCGTCCACACCTGTGGAGTAACTGTCAGCGCGTGTGGCCGCGAAACTAGGTGGCCCGGTTTCGATTCCCGGTCCGGGCAAGTTACCTGGTTGAGGTCTTTTCCGGGGTTTTCCCTCAACCCAATATGAGCAAGTGCTGGGTAACTTTCGGTGCTGGACCCCGGACACATTCCACAGGCATTATCACCTTCACCTCTTTCAGACGCTAAATAACCAAAGAGGTTGATAAAGCGTCGTAAAATAACCTACTAAAATAAAAAAAATTAAGTGTGTCTAGTGAAAGAATAAAATAACCTATACCTAAATAACTGTAAATTCTCTAATAATAGTATAGATTATTTTAATGCATTATTATTATTATTATTATTATTATTATTATTATTATTATTATTGAGACAATACTTAAGAACTATTTTTGAGTTAAGACAAATAACAACTAACTGGTACCTACCTTAAATTTCATTGTAGTCTTCCAATCAGGATTAGTTTCCTTTTAAATTTCGTAAATTTACAACATTCAAATCTCTGTTTTAGTTTCTCTAAAATGTAAACTTACTAGGTCTATGGTAAAGATTGCATCACGCTTCAATTCAATGTCAAGATGTGAGTCGAGAATAAGGGACGCTTATTGAACAATATAATATTAAACTGAAAATTTAATTGTAGGTGCAGTGTAATTATCTAAGTTATGTCATGTAATTAATTAAGTCCATATGTAATTAATTAAGGTGATACGTAATTACTTAAGTTGATAATAGTTGGGTTTAATAGAAGTACTTATAGCCTAAGTTAGGTTTAGTAGGCGTTATTATAGCATAGTTTTTATTTATACTCCTAGGTTTATTGCATGTATTTATTTATTTATTTATAGTTAGAATTAAATTTACGTTTATTTTATTTTTTAATTTCTGTAATTATTGTAAATTTTATTAACATAATAATTATTGTAATGTTATTATTGTATCTTATTTATCACTGCCACCTGGTATATACCCAATTGTAGTGTTAATACATACATACATACATACATACATACATACATACATACATACATACATAATTATACAGGTGAACCGTAAGCAATGTCATTCATTTCTGGGGTTATTCTTTGAGATATTTCAAACAAAAAATTTATTACAATTTTGCTCGGTTTTTGCTGTCTTTTCGAGATAAAAATAGTTTTATTTGGAACATTTCATAGCATGTTTTGGGAAAGCCATTGAATTAATTCCCAATATTCTCAGTCAATTTAAGAGATATGTGTATTATGATAATAAATTATTGAAAGAATTTTAGTTTTTTCGTTAAATGTGCACATATGATCCGAACAAATGCAACTTCTCGTTCAGAAAAGGAATTTTATAATATTACATTTGTTCCGATCTAATTTCTACATATTTAAAGAACAAAACTAAAATTATTTAAATAATTTATTATCATAATATACTGGTCTCTTAAATTGACTGAACATATCGGGAATTAAATCAATGGCTTTCCGAAAATACGCTATGAAATGTTTCATATAAAACAATTTTTATCTCGAAAAGGAAGCAAAACCGAGCAAAATTGCATTCAACTTTTTTATGAAAATCTGGCCTACAGGTATAAGTTCCCTCTAAAGCAGGCTTGAATAATTTCAAGGGAAAAATTGTTCTGGGAAGTTGAGTTTCTGGCGTCTTGGTCAACCCATTTCAGTTATGTGGATATACAGGGACATCATTTTATTTTTACTTGCATTTCTATTGTACCTGCATTTCTGAATGTACTTCACTCCCACCCCTTCACTAATGTCCTTGCTCCCGTCAGACACACAAACTTACGGCCGCTGTTGCATTCGAAGTCTTCAAGCAGGGAAGTAAACACTGCAGTGTATAGTGTGTTTCATAAATATGATTGAGTTTTCTATAGAAGAAAGAACCTATATTAATAAGATCATACTAAAAATTATATTCAAGAAACGATAAATTCAATTTCAGAGAATATGCTTCAAAATGTTTTTAATAATATGCGCAAAGAACTGAAGCCTGCATTTTAATGAACTACAACCATTTTCAGCGACTTGTTTAAAAATTCAGATTAGCTTTTTTGAATTGAGGTGGCTAGAAGCAAAGGAATGCTAGTGACATTTGTAATAACATGAGTTAAGTGCATCCAGTGTAAGCAAAAGTATCTAAAATTTTAGTGGCAAAGGGATATTTTAATCGCATCACACATTAAAATTTAAATAAAAATTTCACCGATTTTACGAAAGCTTAAATATTTAAACCCCATTTTCTCAAAAGTAACTTCAATGCACTTACAGCCCTTTACTTATGACCCCCCCCCCCCAATGTAAATGCATTCTCTATATTGTATGTTAACATCAATAATTAATATGCTAAATAAAGTTGACATTACATAACGAACATAGCCGCCTGAAAAGTTGAGTTTTTGGAAAAAAAAAATGTTACTACTCTACTGTATTTTGATAAATCCCGTAAAAGTGATGATCGTATTTCCCTATAACATAAATGGATACACTACTTTTCTCTCCTCGTATACCTAGTAAAATGATTTGTTTACATATTGCACTAGTAACATTTTTTATTTATTTTATTTGGTTATTTTACGACGCTGTATCAACATCTAGGTTATTTAGCGTCTGAATGATATGAAGGTGATAATGCCGGTGAAATGAGTCCGGGGTCCAGCACCGAAAGTTACCCAGCATTTGCTCGTATTGGGTTGAGGGAAAACCCCGGAAAAAACCTCAACCAGGTAACTTGCCCCGACTGGGATTCGAACCCGGGCCACCTGGTTTCGCGGCCAGACGCGCTGACCGTTACTCCACAGGTGTGGACACTAGTAACATCAAACTCCTGTAATGGAAGGGGGCAACAGTGTTTCCGAGTATAGCCAGGTTAATGTTAAAAATGTTGGTAAAAATAAAGTGATGTCCCTGTAGACAGAAGAATTGTGACGGTGTCATGTATAGTTCCTGAGGTATCTCACTTGGTAGAGCATTCGTGCGCTAAACTAAGAGTCCCGGGATCGATACCAGGCCCCGAAACAATTTTTCCCTTGAAATTATTCAACTGTTTTGTTTGAAATATCTTATTTCACTTCTGGTAGTGTGGAAGAGAAGGCCTCATGGCCTTAACTCTACCAGAATAAATAAATAAATAAATAAATAAATAAATAAATAAATAAATAAATAAATAAATAAATAAATATACCTAAACAGTGTAATATTTTTTATCTTTGACACACAATGGGAATGGTAATGAATTTGGACAGCACAAATTAGATTATGTTTATGTTTCTTTTTATTTTTTACTTACAAAGTTTGCACGTCCCAATCATCACGTTCGCCAGAAGCACCAGAATGAAGCAGCTGATCCGCTTCATGGTCGAATCGTCTACAAAATCCGTCTCCGCTGAAATAAGCGCACGTACTTATAAAGTGCCCCATGGGCCGGATTTGAAGCGGGCGACACACATCTGCACCTTGCAGAACCGGTTGGGTTCATCAGTATTAAACTGAGACCAGATTGTGGTTTAATGTTACTCTGGATAAATACACCCCCGGTGCCGGCACGCAACGAAACTGCCAATTTACGAATCCAAGTAGGTGCCCAGCCTACTTTTCAGAAATAAAAAGGTATAATGTTAATGACCTCACTACAATTAAACATAATTACCAACAAAAAAAATCTAAACTTCTCAGTAAAGAGAACTATACCTCTGAGATTCAGAAGCGAAGGTTATGTAACCACCAAAGAGTATGCATAAGCCTAGGCCTATAAAAGGTTATTCAAAAGCAAGTTCCTATTTTGAAATGGTATAAAATTGTCAAATTTTTAGATTCCACATAAATAAAAACACCAATTTGTTCGTAAATAAATGGAATTTCATTAATATACGAACAAATTAAATATGACCACCGTGTTCTTCAATAAGAAATAATCTTTCTTCTATGCTATATGTATTTATTTACACTGCAAGTGGACAAACACCCGGTAGCAGGAGTAACTTAATTACACTCAATAAAAATAATATACAATATACAATTAAAATACACAATAATAATAATACATAAAGTAACTCAATTAATAAGTGAACCTAATTTTCTATTACAACCCTCATAACGTTCCTTTAATAACAAAGTTGCTCTTCAAAAGGGCTTTACAATTTTTTCAACTTTGAACCACTGGATATCTTCAGGTGATCTTCAGAATTTCAACGTGGTTCCTTCTTCTTCTTCTTCTTTTTCTTCTTCTTCAGAAGAGTCCTTTCAGTTGGAATTTAAGCTATTTAAAAGTGAAAATATTTACGAGGTGTTATTTTTAGAAATGTATAATGCATAATTATACTGTAGTACATATTTCAAGATTTTATACAGCATATTTCCATGTATACAGTATTTCAAGCTTTATAAATATATATAATTTAGTCTTCAGTTACAAATAATGCAGAAGAGCATAATTTTTATTGATTAGTTTCTATATGCTGTTCACGTTAAGTAAATTTATTTATTTATTTATTTATTTATTTATGTATTTATTTATTTATTATTTGCTAATAATTATAACATAACATATATTATATATAGAAAAAACTTTAGCTCGTGCTCAGGGGCGGATTCCTGAATTGAAATTAATAAGTATACAGTACAATTTGTCTTATGTCTACTGTGCAATTATAGTATATAAATTTAAATTTACAATTTTTTAATTTTTATAAAAATCCATACATAACTTTTTAAATTTAATACTAGAACTATTAGAATTGACAAGATTAGGATATTTAAATATAAATTTGTTATATATTCTTGGGCCTAAATTACTACTATGATTAAATACTGTAACAGTGTTGCATTTTGGTTCAAACAATCTTAAAGAATTCATACCTTTTGTTCCATAACTATGGGAATACAATTCAAAATTATTTCGATTTTTATGTATGAATTTTATTAATAAAATATAACAAATTTATCTTACGTTAAGTACATTAAAGTCTAAAAACAAATTTTGAGATGGAAAATCAATAGGTTTATGAAGACATTATTTAATTATTTTCTTCTGTAATAAATAAAGTGGATTACAATTCTCAATTTAGCTAAAAAAAAAGAAAAGAAAAGGTATGACTTGATGTATCAACCTAATGAGAACAAAAAAAATTGAGGCGACCATGGTGAAATTTTTGAGACATAAGATGGCTATAGAAAAAAACAACAGAAAAAGCAACCAAATACTGTGAGAATAGCTATAAGTATGATAACATCGGTCTTAACAAATAAAGAATCACAAAGAAAACCGGTATTAGCGTGTATAAAGACCGAACGACAGAGTACCAAAATAAAACGTGTATAATTACACCTTGCAAGGACGAAGAAACAGGAAGGGCGCGGACGGCAGGTATACTGTTTTCGCTGTAAGAAAAATCCTAATGTAAACATAAGCACGTTGCTGTCATACACATGATTGGCTCCCAGTCGAAACACTCACATGACGCAGGAAAATATAGTTCGTATTTGGAAACCACAATCTTGTATTATTTGAAAATAAAACATTGAATTCTAGTTGTTAAATACGATGAAACATTTAACTTTACTCAAATGTAAAACGCTATGTAAAAGAAAAGCTACTTTTATATTTTCTTATATACTATGAACGCGGATGAATACCAACAGTAATACCGAGGTAGTCTGTTCTTGTAACTTGTAACAAGCTGGCGTCACTTGAGCTCGTTGTTGTTCACTTAAGCACGTGGTACTGAAGTATGGCTTTTGCATCCTCAACCGTCCATTGTGAAGACATAAGACTTAAAAATAATTTAATTACAGTAATTACAAAGTAAATGTTTCCCAAGCAAACGAATGCATAGTAGCGAGGTAAGACCTACTTGACGAGTAACGGGAAATGTTTAACATGGAACAGATTGTACAACAGTAGGCGGGAACACGTACTGAGAATCTATGGCGCCAAACAGCGGCCAATGAAACCTCACTTCAGTCACGTGCTATTGTTTACATTAGGATTTTTCTTACAGCGAAAAGATTATAGAAGTGGAGCCGGAGAACCGGAATACGTCTGAAGCTCTAATTCGTGGCATTTTTATTGTCGTTACAACTATGTTGTTGTTGTCTATTCGAATGTCCGAAGACAGGTCTGAAACCCACAATTGACACCAACAAGGCATCACTCATGAAGCAACTATATCGATTATTATTTAACCGTGATGTATCGACTACACCATTATCTAGTGTCGATTGAACTGGTGATAGTGAGGTGGGTAGGGGAATATATGCTGTGAGAATATCCGATATTTGCCTTAGAGTTTTGGAAAACCTCGGAATAATGCAACAAGGTACTTGACCTAAGCGGGAATCGAACCATTGCCCGACCCCTATCACCATAAGCATAGGCTTACAAAAGTAATAACCTTATAACAAGAATTACTTGATATGCAGGTATTAGAAATATCAATACGTGGAATAAGCTAAAAATGTAGTTCTTTGAGTAAGGGAATACAATATATATACAAAATGTGCCTTTTTTATTTACAGCTGTGTACTTATTTATTCATTTATTCATTCATTTATTTATTCATCCATTTATTTATTTATTTATTTATTTATTTATTTATTTATTAACTTATTGACTTATTTATTTATTAACTTATATATTTCTAGCTTATTAACTTATTAATTTATTTATTAACTTATGTATTTATTTATTAACTTATTAATTTATTTATTAACTTATTTATTTATTTATTTATTAACTTATTAATTTATTAATTTATTTATTAACTTATTAATTTATTAATTTATTTATTAACTTACTAACTTATTTATTTATTTATATATTTATATATATTTATTTATTTATTTACTAATTTATTTATTTATTGCTTATTTATTTATTAACTTATTCATTTATTTCCTTATTAACTTATTGATTTGTCTACTTATTTACTTATTAACTTATTTATTTATTTATTTATTCACTTATTTACTTACTTCGTTAACTCACTTACTTAGTTACTTACCTATTTATTTAGTTACTTATTTACTTACCTATTTACTTATTTACTTACCTATTTATTTATTTATTTAGAAAACAAACAACCTATTTACTTATTTACTTACCTATTTATTTATTTATTTAGAAAACAAACAATCACAGAAAAGTGATTTTTATCTCTTTGAAATAAATATCCTACAAGAATCTGTTCTTTTAATACCAACTATTTATTCTACTGCCTTTTTTTGTTATAAAGAAAACTTACTTAGCTTTATAGAAGAACCCCAGATGTTGACTGTGAATGAAAGAATGCAATATATATATATATATGCAACAATTAATTGGCTCGTGTATACAATTTCAATTTTTTTATGATATAAAATATTTTTGATAATTTATTGATCATATTACAAAGAGAGGCAGCAAAAAGTTACCGCACTATGTAGGAGACGTGTTTCTTGAGCGCACGTTATTACGAAGTGTTGCATTCCTACATTTTGTTATTGAACATTATTTGTGTTATTTGTGACTCCACTCGTCAACTAACACTTCGTACGCTTCCCGCTGTCCGCTCACTCCATCCCCACCACTCGAGAATTTTAGGCCTACCATGATGAAACTGAACGCCCGCCCTCGCTACTACAGCTTACCGGTGAGTCGAGCAATGGACTGCGGGAAATCTGTTCTCCAACGTCACCTGCATAGTGCGGTAACTTTTCGCTGCCTCTCTCTGTATTAGTGTGGATGTTCGAATTTAGCTTACTATCTAAATATATACATAACAATTTGTCACTGTTTACATTAATGGTACCTAGACTTAATTTATATTTAATGACAAATATTTGTACTCGGTAATAATTTCAAATCAAAGAAAGCTCTGGAAGGACGCTGGAGATTGGGACACCCAGAACCTGATGGGAAAACATGTTTGAAAAGGACGCTGTGATCCTGTTTCACATAAAGAACTGGAAATCAGCAGCAAGAAATAGAGAAGAATAGAGGAAATCAGTTGGGGAGGCCATGGCTCGAAAACGAGCAAAAACGTCATTGATTGGTAAAAATTTCAACCAGTAGCGGCTGGTGACAGAAATCCTCCGTGAGGCCAGATGCAAGTAGTTTAAGTGCCTCCGATAGGAAATGTTTATTCATGATACTAATTATTATTATTGTTATTATAGTATTAATATCATTATTACTGTATCATTCTTATTATTATTATTATTATTATTATTATTATTATTATTATTATTATTATTATTATATTATTTCTTCCTCTCTCTGTCAGAAATTTAACACAACCTCGCTGGGTTGTACCTGAATAAGCATTCTCTTACATTCCAAGACAGATAATAACCTCTTTTTTTCACTATTTGTAAGTACAGCAGTGAGCGACAAAATTATATTTGGGGATCAGTCGCTTCTACGGTCGATTTGCTACAAAGTTCAACAAAGAGAGGGTTGGGAAAAGGGGTGGGTTTATAAACTGCAGAGGGGGCTGCATCATATAGGAATGGGGTGGGTGTGGGAGAAAGGAGAGAATAACAGAAGGAATATATGGCGTAATGTGAAGATGCGATTAATTGATATCGAGAGGCAAGAGATTGAGCTCCAATGTTCGGAAAAGTCCTCACTACATTTACATTACTGGGGGAGGTGTGACTACATAAACTCTTGTAAAGGTGCGTACACACTTATCTACAAAGATGTAATTGAGCACAGTTTTTGCCCCTTTGTAACATCGTGGTACCACCTCTTGTTGCTATAACAGCAACCACCCTGTCAGGCATGCTCTCCACTAGTTTGTGTAGGATATCCACTGGAATGCGTCGCCATTCCTCTTGCAATATGGCACTCAGTTGGACAATGGAAGTTGGCGGCTACTATGCAGCGGTATGCAGACAATAATGTTCACCGGTTGATCTGGCCTGCACAGAGTCCTGATCTCAATCCCATTGAGCACCTTTGGGACGAATTGGACCTGCGATTGAGGTCTCGGGAGATGCGGCCGACTTCCGTTGTCCAACTGAGTGCCATGTTGTAAAGGCGCGTACACACTTAGCGAACGAACAACGAACGAATGATGAAGCAAAACTTCGTTGTTCGTTCGCTGTTTGGAGCAACGTTCAAATCATCAGCAAATTGTCAGAAAACATTCACGTTCGCTGATTATCCGCAATAAAAGCAGACGGAAATATAACTATAGCAAGCGCAGCCGTTGTTATTATAGGCAGTTTAACAAAAAGAAAGTTAGAAACCAAAAGGCGATGGTGGCAGACGCCACTCTACGAAAGTCACAATCAATATAGAGGCACTGAATTGCTTCATGACTTACTTCGAATGAAATCGGGACAATTTCACAACTTCTGTCGCATTTCAGAAATAGACTTCGAAATATTACTGTGCAAAATAAGGCCAAAAATTTCTAAGAAAGACACAGGCTGGCGAGAAGCAATACCTATTCAGGACAGACTAGCATTAACACTTCGATATCTCGCTACAGGACATTCGTATACAAGTTTAATGTATTTATTCAAAGTGTCGAAACAGCTAATTACCAGGATTATTCCAGAAGTATGTACAGCTATAATTGAGGAACTGGAAGATTTTATTAAGGTACGACTGCAAGACAGGGTAAAGTTTCAGTTCACGGATACCTCACTGACAATAATTATCTTAAAATACTAAAAAGAGAGATTTGTCTGTGTCGAATGCGCATCATGCTTACGAAAAGGCACTTTTCAGTGCCAGTAATTAATTTTGTGACCACAAGGTTGGAACTTTGTTTTTCTGGGCGTGAATTTGTCCAAAAGGAACACATATGATTATACGCAAATCAAGTTGACTCGTACACTTCATCACTCCCTATTCCAGATCTTTTTGTGAACTTCTGTCTTTCCCTCCGGAGTGATGTCAGTAGAGACTCAATTTTCTTTTTGACTTCTGCTTCCTACAATAAACAACAAACATGTATCGACTGAAAATAAATAAACAAAAATAATTTTCAAATTTTGCACGTGTTTGACTCGCATATCTTTCCAATAGCTTCCCAAACATCACGTTTTCTTACTTTATTGTGGTAACTAGGATGCTTGGGATTCCATAAAGTTTTCTGCTCCCTATATGCATTAATAAGAGTTATAACAGCGTCTTCCGTCCACTCCAGTTTCGACATACTGTTGGTGAAATTGAACTAAGCGCTGCGTTCAGCTACGAACTACCAACTAGTGGCAAATCCCGTCCACAACGAATACCAACTTCCTTTGATGTACCGACAAGCGACGGATGACTTCCGAAAGCAAATCAAAAGATCGGTTTACCTTTGCTGCGACGTACACACATACCAATTTCAATCAGCGAATGCAATCATTTGTCGTTCGTTCGTTCGTTGTTCGTTCGCTAAGTGTGTACGCACCTTTACAAAGACAGCAGAGCAGGTTTAGCGTGGCTAAGATTGGGGGCATGGAAGGGTAACAAAATTGTCAACGAAGAAGGAGAGCGCCTTTGTTCGATTTGCATAGAAAGGGACTCCTATAAACATATTTTATTACAGTGTGTCGAATTGGAACATGTACGGAGAAAATATCTACCACCCTCGATGCTAAGTCAGAATAGGAGTTCGCTTGCATGCCTTGACCTCATGGGGAATAGAGAATACGAACAAAAGATTGGCTTGTTCCTCTTGAAGGCGAGAAAGATTAGATTTTAGAACTTCAGCTGTTGAAGTTTGTAACACAAACTGAGGAAGGGATAATAGTGTCTACCCAACTATACACTTTTATGTCTGTTTTAGGTTAGGATATATTTTATAATATGTTTTATGTGTCATTTTCATTTTAATATGTGTGCTCTTTCAGAGAGTAGTGGATTTAATCATAGGTGAGGGGGGGGGGGTGAAACCTACAAACTAGGACTCGTTTTAGATACAAAACACGTACGGTCAGAAGACCCGTGTATTGGATTTTAGAGAAAACTATGATAATATAAAAATCGGTATGTATAATATTACTCAATAAATCCATCTTACTTACTTACTGGCTTTTAAGGAACCCGAAGGTTCATTGCCGCTCTCACATAAGCCTGACATTGGTCCCTATCCTGAGCAAGATTAATCCAGTCTCTATCATCATATCCCACCTCCCTCAAATCCATTTTAATATTATCTTCCCATCTACGTCTCGGCTTCCCCAAAGGTCTTTTTCCCTCCGGCCTCCCAACTAACACTCTATATGCATTTCTGGATTCGGCCATATGTGCTACATGCCCTGCCCATGTCAAACGTCTGAATTTAATGTTCCTAATTATGTCAGGTGAAGAATGCAATGCGTGCAGTTCTGTGTTGTGTAACTTTCTCCATTCTCCTGTAACTTCATCCCTCTTAGCCCCAAATATTTTCCTAAGCACCTTATTCTCAAACACCCTTAACCTATGTTCCTCTCTCAAAGTGAGAGTCCAAGTTTCACAAACATAAAGAACAACCGGTAATATTACTGTTTTATAAATTGTACTTTAAGATTTTTGACAGCAGACTGGATGATAAAAGCTTCTCAACCGTATAATAACAGGCATTTCCCATATTTATTCTGAGTTTAATTTCCTCCCGAGTATCATTTATATTTGTTACTGTTGCTCCCAGGTATTTGAATTTTTCCACCTCTGCAAAGGATAAATTTCCAATTTTTATATTTCTATTTGGTACAATATTCTCGTCACGAGACATAATCATATACTTTGTCTTTTCAGGATTTACTTCCAAACCTATCTCTTTACTTGCTTCAAGTAAATTTCCCGTGTCTTCCCTAATCGTTTGTGGATTTTCGCCTAACATATTCACGTCATCCGCATAGACAAGCAGCTGATGTAACCCGTTCAATTCCAAACCCTCTCTGTTATCCTGGACTTTTCTAATGGCATACTCTAGTCTAGACCAAAGTTAAAAAGTAAAGTTGATAGTGCATCTCCTTGCCTTAGCTCACAGTGAACTGAAAACGCATCTGACAGAAACTGACCTATACGGACTCTGCTGTACGTTTCACTGAGACACATTTTAATTAATCGAAGTAGTTCAATAAATCCATCTATCTATCTTAATAGACACAATAGCTACAACAGATACTGATCATTTTCTGTGAAGCGAACTGTGGAAATGTGATTGGTGAATGAAAACCATTAACTTAAAGACAGAATATCTACATTTTGTGTATGCATGTGTAGCCTTGTAAAATGTGAAATGTGTGGAAGTTTCTTTTAATCCTAGAATTTTGAAATGCAACTTTTTAGAGCCTAAAATTCCGTTCTCTCCTCATAATGCATTACATGTCTCACTGAGAGCTTGTCTCTGCGACACGCAATTACGAAAGGCGCCAGCCCGGCGAAGGCGAGAGCAATGCATCCCTGACCTAGGGCACAGCTTGTTCTGAATTTGTCCTGCATGCAGACTTGTAGCTTTCAGTTCAAGTGAACCTACTAGTTTATATAACAAGTCCAGTAGCGCGATAGCCAATGAAGGCCAAGGTCGACCATCCGACTGCTGCCCATAAGAGGTGGACGATCATCCAACCAGAACGGATATATCGTGTGGGCAACACGATGATCCTCCAGCCGTTAGAATTGCTTTTCTTTATTCACAATACCGTTTTAAATATACGGTAGACTATCACAGAATTTGAAATGGCATTGTAGAATATACAGTTTTTCTAGCAGCAGCTATTCATGGATGAATTATTTTATCTATCTATCTATCTATCTATCTATCTATCTATCTATCTATCTATCTATCTATCTATCTATCTATCTATCTATCTATCTATCTATCTATCTATCTATCTATCTATCTATCTATCTATCTATC
Organism: Periplaneta americana; assembly: GCF_040183065.1. Lineage (NCBI taxonomy): Eukaryota > Metazoa > Arthropoda > Insecta > Blattodea > Blattidae > Periplaneta > Periplaneta americana. The sequence continues at coordinate 160,872,814 of NC_091122.1, read as the reverse complement.
TATCTATCTATCTATCTATCTATCCTAATCTATCCTTATCTATCTATCCTAGTCTATCCTTATCTATCTATCTATCTATCTATCTATCTATCTATCTATCTATCTATCTATCTATCTATCTATCTATCCTAATCTATCCTAATCTATCCTTATCTATCTATCTATCCTAGTCTATCCTTATCTATCTATCTATCCTAGTCTATCCTTATCTATCTATCTATCTATCTACCTATCTATCTATATTTATCTATCCATATCTGTCTACCCATATCTATCTATCTATCTATCTATCTATCTATCTATCTATCTATCTATCTATCTATCTATCTATCTATCTATCTATCTATCTATCTATCTATCTATCTATCTATCTATCTATCTATCTATCTATCTATCTATCTATCTATCTATCTATCTATCTATCTATCTATCTATCTATCTATCTATCTATCTATCTATCTATCTATCTATCTATCTATCTATCTATCTATCTATCTATCTATCTATCTATCTATCTATCTATCTATCTATCTATCTATCTATCTATCTATCTATCTATCGTAATCTATCTATCCTAATCTATTCTAATCTATCTATCTATCCTAATCAATCTATCTATCTATCTATCTATCTATCTATCTATCTATCTATCTATCTATCTACCTATCTATCTATATTTATCTATCCATATCTGTCTACCCATATCTACCTATCCATCCATCTATCTATCTATCTATCTATCTATCTATCTATCTATCTATCTATCTATCTATCTATCTATCTATCTATCTATCTATCTATCTATCTATCTATCTATCTATCTATCTATCCATCCTCCCACGCACCCATTTATTTATTTATTTATTTAGCTAATGATTGTAACTTAAAATATAAATAAACAGAAAAACTCAGCTTGTCTCTGAAAGAGTAGAACTCATACTCAGGGGCGGAATCCTGAATTTAAATTAAGAAGTATATAATACAATTTGCCTTATGTGTACTACGCAATAAGAATATATAAATTTAAATTTTCAATTTTTCAAATTTTATCAAATTCATACATAACTTTTTTAATTTAATATTAGAATTATTGGAATTGACAAGATTAGGATATTTAAATATAAATTTGTCGTCTATTCTTGGGCCTAAATTATTACTATGATTAAATACTGTAGCAGTGTTGCATTTTGGTTCAAACAATCTTAAAGAATTGATACATTTTGTTAATTCAAAATTATTTCGATTTTATGTATGAATTTTATTAACACAATATAATAAATTTGTCTTATTTTAAGAACATTAAAGTCTAAAAACAATTTTTCAGGTGTAAAATCAATAGGTTTATGTAGACATTTTTAAATTATTTTGTTCTGTAACAAATAAAGTGGATTTAAAAAATTGGATTTAAATAAGCTACCCCCATCCTATAATGCCATACATAATTACCGATTGAAATAAAGTTAAGTATATTGTGCGTAATAAACTTATCGACAAGTAATTCCTGAATAAAACAAAATAATATATTATTTTACGTAATTTATTACAAAGGTAATTAATGTGTTGGTTCCATTTTAAATGATTGTCAAATGGAGAGTTATTTCAAATTACGTTTTTTTCGGTAACTGAAAACTTTAGTTTGTAATGTACCTTTTCTCACAAACTATCAGAGGCAGAAGTGTGAATATTTTTTCATACATCTCAGGGGCCATATGTTACAATTTAGGGTACAGGGAATGTCCTATCTGCATTACTATCATATAAAAATAATGATTTGTAATGCTTAACATTTCCAATCGAAAAAAATACGTTTTCAAAATATGACAAACTTACACTGGTTTATGTCGATTTTATTTTTTCCTGTATGAATTATTGTAATATGAGAAATACTTATGTATTTTTTTCCAAGCGAGCAGATGTTCCGTAAGTTGTCAATAAATTATCAAAAACGGTTTGTGGAAACTGACTTATGTCACTTTTCCCCAGGCACTGCAGAATTATTGAAAGAATTTTAGTTTTTCCTTTAAATGTGCAGAAATTTGATCCAAACAAATGTAACTCTTCGTTTTTCAAAGGTATTTTCCAGTGTTGCATTTTTTCGGATTTAATTCCTGCACATTTAAAGGGCAAAGTTCTTTCAATCATTTATTATCATAATTAATAGTTCATAGTATTTTGTTGTTTAATTCGTATATAACTCTTGTATACATGTAACTCTCACTTAATCAAATTGTTGAATTCTTTGTAAGTTCATGCATATGTATATACACTTTTTGCTGGTTGAGTGGAAGAGAAGGCCTTACGGCCTTAACTCTGCAAGCTAAAATAAATCATTATTATTATTATTATTATTATTATTATTATTATTATTATTATTATTATTATTATTATTATTACACTGCTCTCTTAAATTCATTGAGCATATTGGGAATTAAATCAATGGCTTTCACAAAATATTCTATGCAATTTTCTATTAACGGAGGAAAATTCGTTCCGTCGCTGAGAATCGAACCCGGTTCTACGCACTGGACACTATACAGGATGTCCCATTTATCTTATGCACATATTATAACTTTTTTGTTTGGATAGGTACTGGAATCTTTGTTTTTCAGAGTTATGTTAGAACAAGGGGCTAACATGAATGTAAAAATTTGGTGTATGTAACTACATTATGGTACAAGATACACGTGACGTCATCAATTTTTCAAATAGTACTACATATTTTAATCATGTTACATTGATTACACACATTAAGACGAGTTCAAAATGTATCACAATGTCACCTTCCCAATCAAAAACAACAACAAAATGCAAAATGAATGCCATCAGAATGTGCCGTTTGTTGTGGTGCCCCATTCATCTTGCGCATTAACGACGACTGACGTCCGTACACGTCGTGTGTTGTGTGTTTGCTGTCTAACATGTAAACAAACCACAACAACTGTCGAGCCACAATCCACGTACAGTGACCTGCACGTTCTCCGGACCTGTCGCCACTCGACTTCTTCCTGTGAGGAACTGTAAAGGACCAGAACATTCTGACAACACCAGACGACATGCAGCAACGCATTCGATAGGCTTGTGTGTCCATTCAGCCAGCAACATGCCTGGTAGTCATACGGTCTTTCGAGGAAGCCTTCGAACGTGCATTAATGTGAATGGTCATCATTTGGAACATCTTCAGTGACTCTCAAAGCATAACATTATCACATTGGAAGTACGTTTTTGTTTCGTTTTGTTGTTGTTGTTGATTAGGAAGGTGACATTGTGGTACATTTTTGAACTCATCTTAATGTGTGTAATCAATGTAACATGATTAAAATATGTAGTGCTATTTGAAAAATTGAAGACGTCACGTGTATCTTGTACCATAATGTAGTTACATGCACCAAATCTCCATACTCATGTTACCCCCTCGTTCTAACGTAATGCTCAAGAACAAAAATTCCAATACCTATCCAAACAAAAAAGTTATAGGTGCACAAAATAAATGGGACACCCTGTATATCAAAGAATAACCCTCCGATATTAATGACGTTACTTATGGTTCGCCTTGTACGAGGGAAAATCGAAAAGTAACGCAATTTTTTTACGGAATACTATTTTTGGTTAGGACGTTCAAAGTTGGCACATATTTAGTTTGAATATTGCGCTACAGACAGCAATGGCTCGATCAGGTGTCACCCTAGCGGAATGAGCGGTAACTACTGAGTAAAGATGGCGTGTGTGCTAGCATCGTTTACTTGTGAAGAACAGTCAGATGTATTCCGTTTTTTTGTGGGTAAAACAAAAAAATCTGAGTGAAAACCACAGGGAAATGTTGGAGGTGTATGGTGCTGATTGTCTGGACAGTAACAACATCGCCAGGTGGTGCAGGTTCTTCAAAGAGGGCCGCCGAGAAGCACGTTCCGGGCGGCCAGTGACCGTTGCAACACCACCCAATGTAAGAGGCATTGAGGCGGTATTCACCCACACTGCAGTCCAGAGTTCGCAGCGTATAACTTTCACCTCTTCGGAACAATGAAGAAATTTCTAGGAGGCCAACGTTTCGATTCGGATGAAGAAGTGAAATCAGTCGCACGCCTAGAAAACGGAATTTTATGAACGAGGTGTACTGAATCTGGTGCCACGTAGCAGCGGCGGATTTTCAGAGGAGGCAAGGGAGGCCAGTGCCTCCCCTAATATTTTACCAGAACATAATGATAGTATTAATTCCAGCTGAATTAAGATCATAGACATGTTATAGCAAATGACGAACACTTTTGCTTTTATATTAATTTTATTATTCACTACGACTAATATGTAAGTTACGTCAAGTCGACTACATCCAGTTGGTGACGCCCGCTCGCTATACTGTAGATAGTACAAATAATTCGTACCGAAAAATAACAGATAGCGCTGTAACCTGTATAGTCGACATCTAGCAGCCTGCAGTGTCTATGCGAGAGCGGGAGAGAGGAGTTGGCTACATCACTCTACTCCCTGGTAACCATGACAACAGCAGTTCAACCAATAAGATAGCTGGTTAGAGGAGTGTTTAAACTTGACTAGAACGCGCGAGGGGAGCCGAAATTGAAGACGTCCTACCCATCGCTGATGACTGTACTGCTTATACTGGGTGTTCAGTTCAAAGTGTGTCATGGCTCGCTGTATGCTGTCATGTGGCTAGTCGATGAGCCTAGAGAATTCAATCTTCCTACACTTCCGCAGAGGTGTATTACCTATGTGACAGAGAAGTTGCCTAGCAAGTACGGCGTTCATTCTGAAGAGAATGTACCGATACGTATGGTAACGCCGGTAGTGGCAGGAATGTGAACTGTTTGGAAACATGTACTGAGGTGGGTTTTTTCTTACTGTCGGGATATGTGGAGAGGGTTAAGACGATTACTTACGTATTTGTTGACATTAACTTCGACGGTGAACATGGACACGGAGCATTTGATTTGTGTTGTGGAATGTTGCCGTACGCAACCGATGATAACAAATACCCTGCGTACGACTTGGCCGCGCAAAACACAGTTCGAAAGAGATTATGGTAGCACACAGACCGTACAGACCGCCATCTGTTGCTACGACGTTCAAGTTATACCGTACACGTTCTCAAGTTCAGATTGAACGCCTTGATTAACAGGCAACTTCTCTGACATAAAAGCTGAAACTCGCTTCAAATCGCTGATTCACAACAGTGACGTCATGACACACTTTGAAATGAACACCCAGTAGTCACAGCTGGTTTCGGCTGTATTTGGAAGCTCTCTCTCTCTTTCTCTCTTCTTGGTTTCAGAAAATTGAGTCACTTGTTAGTTTTCTCTCCCTGCGTAGAAGTTTTCTTTTATGTTGGTAGATTTTCTCTTGAATAATTTCGAGGGAAAAATTGTTCCGGGGCCGGGTATCGAACCCGGGACCTTTGGTTAAACGTACCAACGCTCTCCCACTGAGCTACCCGGGAACTCTACCCGACACCGATCCAATTTTTCCCTCTATATCTACAGACCTCAAAGTGGGCTGACAAGCATCAAGCAACCAACATTTGAGTGCACACTAACTCTGTGTGACTTTAAATTGTGGTTTTCTGTTACGTACAGTGACGTGTATTATGCAAATTTAAGCTTTAAGGAATAACTCCCTGTAAAGTTAATTTGAATAATTTCGAGGGAAAAATTGTTCCGGGGCCGGGTATCGAACCCGGAACCTTTGGTTAAACGTACCAACGCTCTCCCACTGAGCTACCCGGGATTTTCTCTTGTTTGCGCGTGTTCCTGTTATTTTTTCTTTTGTATTACGAGATATATTTATTTATATAGTATATTAAATAAATCGAGAGTTTAGAAACAAATGCAGGTTTGTCTCTAGCTTCTTCTAGTAGCAGTTATTCAGTATGTTGTGATCTAATTGATCGGTTTGCGAAGAAATAGGATCGTGGAGTGAATTTACTGTAAAATTATGCTATGTAACAGTAATAAGCAAGCTCTGGATTCTTAGGTTCGAATCAATTTTGTTGCTATCTCGTTACTCTCGAAATATTGCTTTTCTTAATCGTTTTATGTAGCAACGAATAACATTTTTAAATTTAATATGACCTAAAAATACTTAATTCGTAGGTTAGGACGTAAAAAGTCCTAAAGAGAGGCAATCTTTACCAAGACGTTATAATATTACATTAACAGTATGTCGTTTATTTTTATTTTTTCCCCGTAAAATTATATAAATTCCTAAGCATAAGATTTAAAATCCTAAAGAAATCCTAAAACATAGATTGGAAACCTAATTTTAGTTTCTTGAAATCTATCAATTCTTGCACTTGGTAATGAGGTACGTCACAGGCCTTATATTTTTATATTCTCATTAGTCACGTCTTGGCCTCCTCAACTTTCAAATCCACCGTCCGCCACTGCCACATTGGGAGAAATGTGTCAAGAGACTTGGTTCCTACGTTGAAAAATATGTAAAACCTGTAGCTTTCTTGTGAATTATTTCGTTTTGCTCACCTATTATATACGTTGCCACAAAAATTATTGTTGTGCGTTACTTTCCGATCCCCCTATGTATATATTTGGATTCAGAAAAAACTGCAGACTTAACTGAATTTAAAGTGAAAAATTACATTTTTTGGTGGTTCAGTCTTCAACCTCCCCTTAAACTAGTGGATACTATGGGTTATTTCTTTATCCTCATCAATATTATATTATATAACTGCCTAGATACTTAAAATGTGCAACTTTCCTTAAAACTTGATACAGTAATGCCACAGTCCAGTATCTTTCACAATAGCCCTGCCAAGACTCTGGAATTCGCTACCTGCTAGCATCAGGGACTGTCGAAATAAAATGGAAAATCAAACGCAAACTTATTAGGCACTTGGTCAGTAATTGATTTCTTGTAAATAGTTTCCTTAATCTATCACAAAATATTTCAATATCCAGTAATTTAATCGCTATACAATTTTGTTATTCTAGATTTAATTTGTAATTCAGTAAATATAAAATATTCTTTGTTTCTCTATGATAAATTATCTAGCTTTAATTAGTCAGGTAATCTTTTCGTACTTTGATTTTATTGTAATTGTAATTGTAAATTTAATACTAATTGTAATGTTATTTGTAATTGTAATTATAAATTCAATACTAATTGTAATTTTATTGTTCATATTATAGTTGGAATCTCCTGGTAGAGGGGCAGAGAAGGCCTGATGGCCTTATCTCTACCAGGTTAAATAAATAAATACTATTAATACTACTATATAAAGTCACGAAGCTTGAGTTGTGAGGGTGCTATGAACAATTGACTGTGCCGGTACTATTTCGCATTGTCTATAATGAGGCGATATTAGCGATTCTAGTAGTTAGCAACTATTTATGGATGCATATTTACTACTTATTGAGCTTTGTGACTGTATATATTAGATTGTGGTAATACTATTTTCGAACTGATTACTGTGTTTCCTTTAAATAGCATTGTATAATATCTTATCAATGCAGATTTTGAAACTGTATCCTTTGCTGATTTGTTGGAGTATAAAAACTTGTATCTGGAGGTTATTTAAAAAGAAAAATGGTAAAATAGAATTTCATTTTACAAAAAAAAAAAAAAAAGAAGAAGAAGAAGAAGAAGAAGAAGAAAAGGGTAACTTATATTTATCAACCTATGAAAGTTAAGATTACGCGGTTGCTATTCATGTCATGACGTCATATCAGTGATATTCATATCGGGAGCGTAGGTGTTAGATACCTTAAAATAGTCCGACAAGCTGCTAGTATTTTCTATTGTAAGTGGAAAACTGTCTCGAAACTTCACTCAGCTCAAGATGAAGAGTCTGGTTCTCATCGCAGTTTTATGCGTGCTCTTAATGAGTATTGTCGATACAGATGGGAAAGTGATTTGTTATAATGAAATGTGTCTGAAACAATGTTCGGATTCGATGTTCTGCAACACCTTTCAGACATGCACCTCTGAACAGGAGTGCTCAGATGCCGAATGTCTTGATGAAGCCTGCAATTTGTACCATGTGCTATAATAAGGAAATACGACACATCTTCTGGTTTTAAGGTTGCGAGAAATATTTTCAATATTGAATACGAAGAAAATTATACGTTTAAGAGTTTACAAGAATAAATTTGTGTGTGGGAATGTTCGAGATCCTATTCCGGTAAGTAAAATTCCAAATAGCCTCACGCATAAGTTCACAGATATTTTGTTTCTAATTTTGTTATAGTATTGTGTTACTGAATACGTCTTCAATTTAACGAGTTTTAAGAAAATTTATGTTATTACGAACTAAAGGAAGAAAGTGCCAAGTGAAAAAAGAAATCGACATTTACTGTTCTTTGAGTTTAAGGAAGAACACACATGAATTATACAAATCA